>NW_026045591.1:0-25811 GCF_023898315.1 Schistocerca nitens | reverse complement strand
TTGGCGACGTAAAAAAATACTAGTTTCCACAGTGGAATGAGTGTAGAGTAACGGAAAAGTGTTTAATATGTAACTACATGTGACGAAAAAGTAGCTTTTGCGCGAGTTTGTGTAATCCGTATATCTTTTCGGTTTGTATTTGCGTCTTTGAGTGCGTTTTTCTCTGGGACAGTGAGGTCGTATCGGGCTGAAATTTTTATGACGTACTGAGGACGGTGGTCGCTTGGCGGTGTCAAAGTTTTAAGATTGTACGTGAAGGCATCGAGGAGTTACGGACGTTTATGCAGCGTGTTTTGAAACACGAAGTGCGCAGACGCGCCGCGCCGCCTGGCCCAGTACGCGTAGTTTGCTTTGATATAGGACCGTTTGGCGACGTAAAAAAATACTAGTTTCCACAGTGGAATGAGTGTAGAGTAACGGAAAGTGTTTAATATGTAACTACATGTGACGAAAAAGTAGCTTTTGCGCGAGTTTGTGTAATCCGTATATCTTTTCGGTTTGTATTTGCGTCTTTGAGTGCGTTTTTCTCTGGGACAGTGAGGTCGTATCGGGCTGAAATTTTTATGACGTACTGAGGACGGTGGTCGCTTGGCGGTGTCAAAGTTTTAAGATTGTACGTGAAGGCATCGAGGAGTTACGGACGTTTATGCAGCGTGTTTTGAACACGAAGTGCGCAGACGCGCCGCGCCGCCTGGCCCAGTACGCGTAGTTTGCTTTGATATAGGACCGTTTGGCGACGTAAAAAAATACTAGTTTCCACAGTGGAATGAGTGTAGAGTAACGGAAAGTGTTTAATATGTAACTACATGTGACGAAAAAGTAGCTTTTGCGCGAGTTTGTGTAATCCGTATATCTTTTCGGTTTGTATTTGCGTCTTTGAGTGCGTTTTTCTCTGGGACAGTGAGGTCGTATCGGGCTGAAATTTTTATGACGTACTGAGGACGGTGGTCGCTTGGCGGTGTCAAAGTTTTAAGATTGTACGTGAAGGCATCGAGGAGTTACGGACGTTTATGCAGCGTGTTTTGAAACACGAAGTGCGCAGACGCGCCGCGCCGCCTGGCCCAGTACGCGTAGTTTGCTTTGATATAGGACCGTTTGGCGACGTAAAAAAATACTAGTTTCCACAGTGGAATGAGTGTAGAGTAACGGAAAGTGTTTAATATGTAACTACATGTGACGAAAAAGTAGCTTTTGCGCGAGTTTGTGTAATCCGTATATCTTTTCGGTTTGTATTTGCGTCTTTGAGTGCGTTTTTCTCTGGGACAGTGAGGTCGTATCGGGCTGAAATTTTTATGACGTACTGAGGACGGTGGTCGCTTGGCGGTGTCAAAGTTTTAAGATTGTACGTGAAGGCATCGAGGAGTTACGGACGTTTATGCAGCGTGTTTTGAAACACGAAGTGCGCAGACGCGCCGCGCCGCCTGGCCCAGTACGCGTAGTTTGCTTTGATATAGGACCGTTTGGCGACGTAAAAAAATACTAGTTTCCACAGTGGAATGAGTGTAGAGTAACGGAAAGTGTTTAATATGTAACTACATGTGACGAAAAAGTAGCTTTTGCGCGAGTTTGTGTAATCCGTATATCTTTTCGGTTTGTATTTGCGTCTTTGAGTGCGTTTTTCTCTGGGACAGTGAGGTCGTATCGGGCTGAAATTTTTATGACGTACTGAGGACGGTGGTCGCTTGGCGGTGTCAAAGTTTTAAGATTGTACGTGAAGGCATCGAGGAGTTACGGACGTTTATGCAGCGTGTTTTGAAACACGAAGTGCGCAGACGCGCCGCGCCGCCTGGCCCAGTACGCGTAGTTTGCTTTGATATAGGACCGTTTGGCGACGTAAAAAAATACTAGTTTCCACAGTGGAATGAGTGTAGAGTAACGGAAAGTGTTTAATATGTAACTACATGTGACGAAAAAGTAGCTTTTGCGCGAGTTTGTGTAATCCGTATATCTTTTCGGTTTGTATTTGCGTCTTTGAGTGCGTTTTTCTCTGGGACAGTGAGGTCGTATCGGGCTGAAATTTTTATGACGTACTGAGGACGGTGGTCGCTTGGCGGTGTCAAAGTTTTAAGATTGTACGTGAAGGCATCGAGGAGTTACGGACGTTTATGCAGCGTGTTTTGAAACACGAAGTGCGCAGACGCGCCGCGCCGCCTGGCCCAGTACGCGTAGTTTGCTTTGATATAGGACCGTTTGGCGACGTAAAAAAATACTAGTTTCCACAGTGGAATGAGTGTAGAGTAACGGAAAGTGTTTAATATGTAACTACATGTGACGAAAAAGTAGCTTTTGCGCGAGTTTGTGTAATCCGTATATCTTTTCGGTTTGTATTTGCGTCTTTGAGTGCGTTTTTCTCTGGGACAGTGAGGTCGTATCGGGCTGAAATTTTTATGACGTACTGAGGACGGTGGTCGCTTGGCGGTGTCAAAGTTTTAAGATTGTACGTGAAGGCATCGAGGAGTTACGGACGTTTATGCAGCGTGTTTTGAAACACGAAGTGCGCAGACGCGCCGCGCCGCCTGGCCCAGTACGCGTAGTTTGCTTTGATATAGGACCGTTTGGCGACGTAAAAAAATACTAGTTTCCACAGTGGAATGAGTGTAGAGTAACGGAAAGTGTTTAATATGTAACTACATGTGACGAAAAAGTAGCTTTTGCGCGAGTTTGTGTAATCCGTATATCTTTTCGGTTTGTATTTGCGTCTTTGAGTGCGTTTTTCTCTGGGACAGTGAGGTCGTATCGGGCTGAAATTTTTATGACGTACTGAGGACGGTGGTCGCTTGGCGGTGTCAAAGTTTTAAGATTGTACGTGAAGGCATCGAGGAGTTACGGACGTTTATGCAGCGTGTTTTGAAACACGAAGTGCGCAGACGCGCCGCGCCGCCTGGCCCAGTACGCGTAGTTTGCTTTGATATAGGACCGTTTGGCGACGTAAAAAAATACTAGTTTCCACAGTGGAATGAGTGTAGAGTAACGGAAAGTGTTTAATATGTAACTACATGTGACGAAAAAGTAGCTTTTGCGCGAGTTTGTGTAATCCGTATATCTTTTCGGTTTGTATTTGCGTCTTTGAGTGCGTTTTTCTCTGGGACAGTGAGGTCGTATCGGGCTGAAATTTTTATGACGTACTGAGGACGGTGGTCGCTTGGCGGTGTCAAAGTTTTAAGATTGTACGTGAAGGCATCGAGGAGTTACGGACGTTTATGCAGCGTGTTTTGAAACACGAAGTGCGCAGACGCGCCGCGCCGCCTGGCCCAGTACGCGTAGTTTGCTTTGATATAGGACCGTTTGGCGACGTAAAAAAATACTAGTTTCCACAGTGGAATGAGTGTAGAGTAACGGAAAGTGTTTAATATGTAACTACATGTGACGAAAAAGTAGCTTTTGCGCGAGTTTGTGTAATCCGTATATCTTTTCGGTTTGTATTTGCGTCTTTGAGTGCGTTTTTCTCTGGGACAGTGAGGTCGTATCGGGCTGAAATTTTTATGACGTACTGAGGACGGTGGTCGCTTGGCGGTGTCAAAGTTTTAAGATTGTACGTGAAGGCATCGAGGAGTTACGGACGTTTATGCAGCGTGTTTTGAAACACGAAGTGCGCAGACGCGCCGCGCCGCCTGGCCCAGTACGCGTAGTTTGCTTTGATATAGGACCGTTTGGCGACGTAAAAAAATACTAGTTTCCACAGTGGAATGAGTGTAGAGTAACGGAAAGTGTTTAATATGTAACTACATGTGACGAAAAAGTAGCTTTTGCGCGAGTTTGTGTAATCCGTATATCTTTTCGGTTTGTATTTGCGTCTTTGAGTGCGTTTTTCTCTGGGACAGTGAGGTCGTATCGGGCTGAAATTTTTATGACGTACTGAGGACGGTGGTCGCTTGGCGGTGTCAAAGTTTTAAGATTGTACGTGAAGGCATCGAGGAGTTACGGACGTTTATGCAGCGTGTTTTGAAACACGAAGTGCGCAGACGCGCCGCGCCGCCTGGCCCAGTACGCGTAGTTTGCTTTGATATAGGACCGTTTGGCGACGTAAAAAAATACTAGTTTCCACAGTGGAATGAGTGTAGAGTAACGGAAAGTGTTTAATATGTAACTACATGTGACGAAAAAGTAGCTTTTGCGCGAGTTTGTGTAATCCGTATATCTTTTCGGTTTGTATTTGCGTCTTTGAGTGCGTTTTTCTCTGGGACAGTGAGGTCGTATCGGGCTGAAATTTTTATGACGTACTGAGGACGGTGGTCGCTTGGCGGTGTCAAAGTTTTAAGATTGTACGTGAAGGCATCGAGGAGTTACGGACGTTTATGCAGCGTGTTTTGAAACACGAAGTGCGCAGACGCGCCGCGCCGCCTGGCCCAGTACGCGTAGTTTTGCTTTGATATAGGACCGTTTGGCGACGTAAAAAAATACTAGTTTCCACAGTGGAATGAGTGTAGAGTAACGGAAAGTGTTTAATATGTAACTACATGTGACGAAAAAGTAGCTTTTGCGCGAGTTTGTGTAATCCGTATATCTTTTCGGTTTGTATTTGCGTCTTTGAGTGCGTTTTTCTCTGGACAGTGAGGTCGTATCGGGCTGAAATTTTTATGACGTACTGAGGACGGTGGTCGCTTGGCGGTGTCAAAGTTTTAAGATTGTACGTGAAGGCATCGAGGAGTTACGGACGTTTATGCAGCGTGTTTTGAAACACGAAGTGCGCAGACGCGCCGCGCCGCCTGGCCCAGTACGCGTAGTTTGCTTTGATATAGGACCGTTTGGCGACGTAAAAAAATACTAGTTTCCACAGTGGAATGAGTGTAGAGTAACGGAAAGTGTTTAATATGTAACTACATGTGACGAAAAAGTAGCTTTTGCGCGAGTTTGTGTAATCCGTATATCTTTTCGGTTTGTATTTGCGTCTTTGAGTGCGTTTTTCTCTGGGACAGTGAGGTCGTATCGGGCTGAAATTTTTATGACGTACTGAGGACGGTGGTCGCTTGGCGGTGTCAAAGTTTTAAGATTGTACGTGAAGGCATCGAGGAGTTACGGACGTTTATGCAGCGTGTTTTGAAACACGAAGTGCGCAGACGCGCCGCGCCGCCTGGCCCAGTACGCGTAGTTTGCTTTGATATAGGACCGTTTGGCGACGTAAAAAAATACTAGTTTCCACAGTGGAATGAGTGTAGAGTAACGGAAAGTGTTTAATATGTAACTACATGTGACGAAAAAGTAGCTTTTGCGCGAGTTTGTGTAATCCGTATATCTTTTCGGTTTGTATTTGCGTCTTTGAGTGCGTTTTTCTCTGGGACAGTGAGGTCGTATCGGGCTGAAATTTTTATGACGTACTGAGGACGGTGGTCGCTTGGCGGTGTCAAAGTTTTAAGATTGTACGTGAAGGCATCGAGGAGTTACGGACGTTTATGCAGCGTGTTTTGAAACACGAAGTGCGCAGACGCGCCGCGCCGCCTGGCCCAGTACGCGTAGTTTGCTTTGATATAGGACCGTTTGGCGACGTAAAAAAATACTAGTTTCCACAGTGGAATGAGTGTAGAGTAACGGAAAGTGTTTAATATGTAACTACATGTGACGAAAAAGTAGCTTTTGCGCGAGTTTGTGTAATCCGTATATCTTTTCGGTTTGTATTTGCGTCTTTGAGTGCGTTTTTCTCTGGGACAGTGAGGTCGTATCGGGCTGAAATTTTTATGACGTACTGAGGACGGTGGTCGCTTGGCGGTGTCAAAGTTTTAAGATTGTACGTGAAGGCATCGAGGAGTTACGGACGTTTATGCAGCGTGTTTTGAAACACGAAGTGCGCAGACGCGCCGCGCCGCCTGGCCCAGTACGCGTAGTTTGCTTTGATATAGGACCGTTTGGCGACGTAAAAAAATACTAGTTTCCACAGTGGAATGAGTGTAGAGTAACGGAAAGTGTTTAATATGTAACTACATGTGACGAAAAAGTAGCTTTTGCGCGAGTTTGTGTAATCCGTATATCTTTTCGGTTTGTATTTGCGTCTTTGAGTGCGTTTTTCTCTGGGACAGTGAGGTCGTATCGGGCTGAAATTTTTATGACGTACTGAGGACGGTGGTCGCTTGGCGGTGTCAAAGTTTTAAGATTGTACGTGAAGGCATCGAGGAGTTACGGACGTTTATGCAGCGTGTTTTGAAACACGAAGTGCGCAGACGCGCCGCGCCGCCTGGCCCAGTACGCGTAGTTTGCTTTGATATAGGACCGTTTGGCGACGTAAAAAAATACTAGTTTCCACAGTGGAATGAGTGTAGAGTAACGGAAAGTGTTTAATATGTAACTACATGTGACGAAAAAGTAGCTTTTGCGCGAGTTTGTGTAATCCGTATATCTTTTCGGTTTGTATTTGCGTCTTTGAGTGCGTTTTTCTCTGGGACAGTGAGGTCGTATCGGGCTGAAATTTTTATGACGTACTGAGGACGGTGGTCGCTTGGCGGTGTCAAAGTTTTAAGATTGTACGTGAAGGCATCGAGGAGTTACGGACGTTTATGCAGCGTGTTTTGAAACACGAAGTGCGCAGACGCGCCGCGCCGCCTGGCCCAGTACGCGTAGTTTGCTTTGATATAGGACCGTTTGGCGACGTAAAAAAATACTAGTTTCCACAGTGGAATGAGTGTAGAGTAACGGAAAGTGTTTAATATGTAACTACATGTGACGAAAAAGTAGCTTTTGCGCGAGTTTGTGTAATCCGTATATCTTTTCGGTTTGTATTTGCGTCTTTGAGTGCGTTTTTCTCTGGGACAGTGAGGTCGTATCGGGCTGAAATTTTTATGACGTACTGAGGACGGTGGTCGCTTGGCGGTGTCAAAGTTTTAAGATTGTACGTGAAGGCATCGAGGAGTTACGGACGTTTATGCAGCGTGTTTTGAAACACGAAGTGCGCAGACGCGCCGCGCCGCCTGGCCCAGTACGCGTAGTTTGCTTTGATATAGGACCGTTTGGCGACGTAAAAAAATACTAGTTTCCACAGTGGAATGAGTGTAGAGTAACGGAAAGTGTTTAATATGTAACTACATGTGACGAAAAAGTAGCTTTTGCGCGAGTTTGTGTAATCCGTATATCTTTTCGGTTTGTATTTGCGTCTTTGAGTGCGTTTTTCTCTGGGACAGTGAGGTCGTATCGGGCTGAAATTTTTATGACGTACTGAGGACGGTGGTCGCTTGGCGGTGTCAAAGTTTTAAGATTGTACGTGAAGGCATCGAGGAGTTACGGACGTTTATGCAGCGTGTTTTGAAACACGAAGTGCGCAGACGCGCCGCGCCGCCTGGCCCAGTACGCGTAGTTTGCTTTGATATAGGACCGTTTGGCGACGTAAAAAAATACTAGTTTCCACAGTGGAATGAGTGTAGAGTAACGGAAAGTGTTTAATATGTAACTACATGTGACGAAAAAGTAGCTTTTGCGCGAGTTTGTGTAATCCGTATATCTTTTCGGTTTGTATTTGCGTCTTTGAGTGCGTTTTTCTCTGGGACAGTGAGGTCGTATCGGGCTGAAATTTTTATGACGTACTGAGGACGGTGGTCGCTTGGCGGTGTCAAAGTTTTAAGATTGTACGTGAAGGCATCGAGGAGTTACGGACGTTTATGCAGCGTGTTTTGAAACACGAAGTGCGCAGACGCGCCGCGCCGCCTGGCCCAGTACGCGTAGTTTGCTTTGATATAGGACCGTTTGGCGACGTAAAAAAATACTAGTTTCCACAGTGGAATGAGTGTAGAGTAACGGAAAGTGTTTAATATGTAACTACATGTGACGAAAAAGTAGCTTTTGCGCGAGTTTGTGTAATCCGTATATCTTTTCGGTTTGTATTTGCGTCTTTGAGTGCGTTTTTCTCTGGGACAGTGAGGTCGTATCGGGCTGAAATTTTTATGACGTACTGAGGACGGTGGTCGCTTGGCGGTGTCAAAGTTTTAAGATTGTACGTGAAGGCATCGAGGAGTTACGGACGTTTATGCAGCGTGTTTTGAAACACGAAGTGCGCAGACGCGCCGCGCCGCCTGGCCCAGTACGCGTAGTTTGCTTTGATATAGGACCGTTTGGCGACGTAAAAAAATACTAGTTTCCACAGTGGAATGAGTGTAGAGTAACGGAAAGTGTTTAATATGTAACTACATGTGACGAAAAAGTAGCTTTTGCGCGAGTTTGTGTAATCCGTATATCTTTTCGGTTTGTATTTGCGTCTTTGAGTGCGTTTTTCTCTGGGACAGTGAGGTCGTATCGGGCTGAAATTTTTATGACGTACTGAGGACGGTGGTCGCTTGGCGGTGTCAAAGTTTTAAGATTGTACGTGAAGGCATCGAGGAGTTACGGACGTTTATGCAGCGTGTTTTGAAACACGAAGTGCGCAGACGCGCCGCGCCGCCTGGCCCAGTACGCGTAGTTTGCTTGATATAGGACCGTTTGGCGACGTAAAAAAATACTAGTTTCCACAGTGGAATGAGTGTAGAGTAACGGAAAGTGTTTAATATGTAACTACATGTGACGAAAAAGTAGCTTTTGCGCGAGTTTGTGTAATCCGTATATCTTTTCGGTTTGTATTTGCGTCTTTGAGTGCGTTTTTCTCTGGGACAGTGAGGTCGTATCGGGCTGAAATTTTTATGACGTACTGAGGACGGTGGTCGCTTGGCGGTGTCAAAGTTTTAAGATTGTACGTGAAGGCATCGAGGAGTTACGGACGTTTATGCAGCGTGTTTTGAAACACGAAGTGCGCAGACGCGCCGCGCCGCCTGGCCCAGTACGCGTAGTTTGCTTTGATATAGGACCGTTTGGCGACGTAAAAAAATACTAGTTTCCACAGTGGAATGAGTGTAGAGTAACGGAAAGTGTTTAATATGTAACTACATGTGACGAAAAAGTAGCTTTTGCGCGAGTTTGTGTAATCCGTATATCTTTTCGGTTTGTATTTGCGTCTTTGAGTGCGTTTTTCTCTGGGACAGTGAGGTCGTATCGGGCTGAAATTTTTATGACGTACTGAGGACGGTGGTCGCTTGGCGGTGTCAAAGTTTTAAGATTGTACGTGAAGGCATCGAGGAGTTACGGACGTTTATGCAGCGTGTTTTGAAACACGAAGTGCGCAGACGCGCCGCGCCGCCTGGCCCAGTACGCGTAGTTTGCTTTGATATAGGACCGTTTGGCGACGTAAAAAAATACTAGTTTCCACAGTGGAATGAGTGTAGAGTAACGGAAAGTGTTTAATATGTAACTACATGTGACGAAAAAGTAGCTTTTGCGCGAGTTTGTGTAATCCGTATATCTTTTCGGTTTGTATTTGCGTCTTTGAGTGCGTTTTTCTCTGGGACAGTGAGGTCGTATCGGGCTGAAATTTTTATGACGTACTGAGGACGGTGGTCGCTTGGCGGTGTCAAAGTTTTAAGATTGTACGTGAAGGCATCGAGGAGTTACGGACGTTTATGCAGCGTGTTTTGAAACACGAAGTGCGCAGACGCGCCGCGCCGCCTGGCCCAGTACGCGTAGTTTGCTTTGATATAGGACCGTTTGGCGACGTAAAAAAATACTAGTTTCCACAGTGGAATGAGTGTAGAGTAACGGAAAGTGTTTAATATGTAACTACATGTGACGAAAAAGTAGCTTTTGCGCGAGTTTGTGTAATCCGTATATCTTTTCGGTTTGTATTTGCGTCTTTGAGTGCGTTTTTCTCTGGGACAGTGAGGTCGTATCGGGCTGAAATTTTTATGACGTACTGAGGACGGTGGTCGCTTGGCGGTGTCAAAGTTTTAAGATTGTACGTGAAGGCATCGAGGAGTTACGGACGTTTATGCAGCGTGTTTTGAAACACGAAGTGCGCAGACGCGCCGCGCCGCCTGGCCCAGTACGCGTAGTTTGCTTTGATATAGGACCGTTTGGCGACGTAAAAAAATACTAGTTTCCACAGTGGAATGAGTGTAGAGTAACGGAAAGTGTTTAATATGTAACTACATGTGACGAAAAAGTAGCTTTTGCGCGAGTTTGTGTAATCCGTATATCTTTTCGGTTTGTATTTGCGTCTTTGAGTGCGTTTTTCTCTGGGACAGTGAGGTCGTATCGGGCTGAAATTTTTATGACGTACTGAGGACGGTGGTCGCTTGGCGGTGTCAAAGTTTTAAGATTGTACGTGAAGGCATCGAGGAGTTACGGACGTTTATGCAGCGTGTTTTGAAACACGAAGTGCGCAGACGCGCCGCGCCGCCTGGCCCAGTACGCGTAGTTTGCTTTGATATAGGACCGTTTGGCGACGTAAAAAAATACTAGTTTCCACAGTGGAATGAGTGTAGAGTAACGGAAAGTGTTTAATATGTAACTACATGTGACGAAAAAGTAGCTTTTGCGCGAGTTTGTGTAATCCGTATATCTTTTCGGTTTGTATTTGCGTCTTTGAGTGCGTTTTTCTCTGGGACAGTGAGGTCGTATCGGGCTGAAATTTTTATGACGTACTGAGGACGGTGGTCGCTTGGCGGTGTCAAAGTTTTAAGATTGTACGTGAAGGCATCGAGGAGTTACGGACGTTTATGCAGCGTGTTTTGAAACACGAAGTGCGCAGACGCGCCGCGCCGCCTGGCCCAGTACGCGTAGTTTGCTTTGATATAGGACCGTTTGGCGACGTAAAAAAATACTAGTTTCCACAGTGGAATGAGTGTAGAGTAACGGAAAGTGTTTAATATGTAACTACATGTGACGAAAAAGTAGCTTTTGCGCGAGTTTGTGTAATCCGTATATCTTTTCGGTTTGTATTTGCGTCTTTGAGTGCGTTTTTCTCTGGGACAGTGAGGTCGTATCGGGCTGAAATTTTTATGACGTACTGAGGACGGTGGTCGCTTGGCGGTGTCAAAGTTTTAAGATTGTACGTGAAGGCATCGAGGAGTTACGGACGTTTATGCAGCGTGTTTTGAAACACGAAGTGCGCAGACGCGCCGCGCCGCCTGGCCCAGTACGCGTAGTTTGCTTTGATATAGGACCGTTTGGCGACGTAAAAAAATACTAGTTTCCACAGTGGAATGAGTGTAGAGTAACGGAAAGTGTTTAATATGTAACTACATGTGACGAAAAAGTAGCTTTTGCGCGAGTTTGTGTAATCCGTATATCTTTTCGGTTTGTATTTGCGTCTTTGAGTGCGTTTTTCTCTGGGACAGTGAGGTCGTATCGGGCTGAAATTTTTATGACGTACTGAGGACGGTGGTCGCTTGGCGGTGTCAAAGTTTTAAGATTGTACGTGAAGGCATCGAGGAGTTACGGACGTTTATGCAGCGTGTTTTGAAACACGAAGTGCGCAGACGCGCCGCGCCGCCTGGCCCAGTACGCGTAGTTTGCTTTGATATAGGACCGTTTGGCGACGTAAAAAAATACTAGTTTCCACAGTGGAATGAGTGTAGAGTAACGGAAAGTGTTTAATATGTAACTACATGTGACGAAAAAGTAGCTTTTGCGCGAGTTTGTGTAATCCGTATATCTTTTCGGTTTGTATTTGCGTCTTTGAGTGCGTTTTTCTCTGGGACAGTGAGGTCGTATCGGGCTGAAATTTTTATGACGTACTGAGGACGGTGGTCGCTTGGCGGTGTCAAAGTTTTAAGATTGTACGTGAAGGCATCGAGGAGTTACGGACGTTTATGCAGCGTGTTTTGAAACACGAAGTGCGCAGACGCGCCGCGCCGCCTGGCCCAGTACGCGTAGTTTGCTTTGATATAGGACCGTTTGGCGACGTAAAAAAATACTAGTTTCCACAGTGGAATGAGTGTAGAGTAACGGAAAGTGTTTAATATGTAACTACATGTGACGAAAAAGTAGCTTTTGCGCGAGTTTGTGTAATCCGTATATCTTTTCGGTTTGTATTTGCGTCTTTGAGTGCGTTTTTCTCTGGGACAGTGAGGTCGTATCGGGCTGAAATTTTTATGACGTACTGAGGACGGTGGTCGCTTGGCGGTGTCAAAGTTTTAAGATTGTACGTGAAGGCATCGAGGAGTTACGGACGTTTATGCAGCGTGTTTTGAAACACGAAGTGCGCAGACGCGCCGCGCCGCCTGGCCCAGTACGCGTAGTTTGCTTTGATATAGGACCGTTTGGCGACGTAAAAAAATACTAGTTTCCACAGTGGAATGAGTGTAGAGTAACGGAAAGTGTTTAATATGTAACTACATGTGACGAAAAAGTAGCTTTTGCGCGAGTTTGTGTAATCCGTATATCTTTTCGGTTTGTATTTGCGTCTTTGAGTGCGTTTTTCTCTGGGACAGTGAGGTCGTATCGGGCTGAAATTTTTATGACGTACTGAGGACGGTGGTCGCTTGGCGGTGTCAAAGTTTTAAGATTGTACGTGAAGGCATCGAGGAGTTACGGACGTTTATGCAGCGTGTTTTGAAACACGAAGTGCGCAGACGCGCCGCGCCGCCTGGCCCAGTACGCGTAGTTTGCTTTGATATAGGACCGTTTGGCGACGTAAAAAAATACTAGTTTCCACAGTGGAATGAGTGTAGAGTAACGGAAAGTGTTTAATATGTAACTACATGTGACGAAAAAGTAGCTTTTGCGCGAGTTTGTGTAATCCGTATATCTTTTCGGTTTGTATTTGCGTCTTTGAGTGCGTTTTTCTCTGGGACAGTGAGGTCGTATCGGGCTGAAATTTTTATGACGTACTGAGGACGGTGGTCGCTTGGCGGTGTCAAAGTTTTAAGATTGTACGTGAAGGCATCGAGGAGTTACGGACGTTTATGCAGCGTGTTTTGAAACACGAAGTGCGCAGACGCGCCGCGCCGCCTGGCCCAGTACGCGTAGTTTGCTTTGATATAGGACCGTTTGGCGACGTAAAAAAATACTAGTTTCCACAGTGGAATGAGTGTAGAGTAACGGAAAGTGTTTAATATGTAACTACATGTGACGAAAAAGTAGCTTTTGCGCGAGTTTGTGTAATCCGTATATCTTTTCGGTTTGTATTTGCGTCTTTGAGTGCGTTTTTCTCTGGGACAGTGAGGTCGTATCGGGCTGAAATTTTTATGACGTACTGAGGACGGTGGTCGCTTGGCGGTGTCAAAGTTTTAAGATTGTACGTGAAGGCATCGAGGAGTTACGGACGTTTATGCAGCGTGTTTTGAAACACGAAGTGCGCAGACGCGCCGCGCCGCCTGGCCCAGTACGCGTAGTTTGCTTTGATATAGGACCGTTTGGCGACGTAAAAAAATACTAGTTTCCACAGTGGAATGAGTGTAGAGTAACGGAAAGTGTTTAATATGTAACTACATGTGACGAAAAAGTAGCTTTTGCGCGAGTTTGTGTAATCCGTATATCTTTTCGGTTTGTATTTGCGTCTTTGAGTGCGTTTTTCTCTGGGACAGTGAGGTCGTATCGGGCTGAAATTTTTATGACGTACTGAGGACGGTGGTCGCTTGGCGGTGTCAAAGTTTTAAGATTGTACGTGAAGGCATCGAGGAGTTACGGACGTTTATGCAGCGTGTTTTGAAACACGAAGTGCGCAGACGCGCCGCGCCGCCTGGCCCAGTACGCGTAGTTTGCTTTGATATAGGACCGTTTGGCGACGTAAAAAAATACTAGTTTCCACAGTGGAATGAGTGTAGAGTAACGGAAAGTGTTTAATATGTAACTACATGTGACGAAAAAGTAGCTTTTGCGCGAGTTTGTGTAATCCGTATATCTTTTCGGTTTGTATTTGCGTCTTTGAGTGCGTTTTTCTCTGGGACAGTGAGGTCGTATCGGGCTGAAATTTTTATGACGTACTGAGGACGGTGGTCGCTTGGCGGTGTCAAAGTTTTAAGATTGTACGTGAAGGCATCGAGGAGTTACGGACGTTTATGCAGCGTGTTTTGAAACACGAAGTGCGCAGACGCGCCGCGCCGCCTGGCCCAGTACGCGTAGTTTGCTTTGATATAGGACCGTTTGGCGACGTAAAAAAATACTAGTTTCCACAGTGGAATGAGTGTAGAGTAACGGAAAGTGTTTAATATGTAACTACATGTGACGAAAAAGTAGCTTTTGCGCGAGTTTGTGTAATCCGTATATCTTTTCGGTTTGTATTTGCGTCTTTGAGTGCGTTTTTCTCTGGGACAGTGAGGTCGTATCGGGCTGAAATTTTTATGACGTACTGAGGACGGTGGTCGCTTGGCGGTGTCAAAGTTTTAAGATTGTACGTGAAGGCATCGAGGAGTTACGGACGTTTATGCAGCGTGTTTTGAAACACGAAGTGCGCAGACGCGCCGCGCCGCCTGGCCCAGTACGCGTAGTTTGCTTTGATATAGGACCGTTTGGCGACGTAAAAAAATACTAGTTTCCACAGTGGAATGAGTGTAGAGTAACGGAAAGTGTTTAATATGTAACTACATGTGACGAAAAAGTAGCTTTTGCGCGAGTTTGTGTAATCCGTATATCTTTTCGGTTTGTATTTGCGTCTTTGAGTGCGTTTTTCTCTGGGACAGTGAGGTCGTATCGGGCTGAAATTTTTATGACGTACTGAGGACGGTGGTCGCTTGGCGGTGTCAAAGTTTTAAGATTGTACGTGAAGGCATCGAGTAGTTACGGACGTTTATGCAGCGTGTTTTGAAACACGAAGTGCGCAGACGCGCCGCGCCGCCTGGCCCAGTACGCGTAGTTTGCTTTGATATAGGACCGTTTGGCGACGTAAAAAAATACTAGTTTCCACAGTGGAATGAGTGTAGAGTAACGGAAAGTGTTTAATATGTAACTACATGTGACGAAAAAGTAGCTTTTGCGCGAGTTTGTGTAATCCGTATATCTTTTCGGTTTGTATTTGCGTCTTTGAGTGCGTTTTTCTCTGGGACAGTGAGGTCGTATCGGGCTGAAATTTTTATGACGTACTGAGGACGGTGGTCGCTTGGCGGTGTCAAAGTTTTAAGATTGTACGTGAAGGCATCGAGGAGTTACGGACGTTTATGCAGCGTGTTTTGAAACACGAAGTGCGCAGACGCGCCGCGCCGCCTGGCCCAGTACGCGTAGTTTGCTTTGATATAGGACCGTTTGGCGACGTAAAAAAATACTAGTTTCCACAGTGGAATGAGTGTAGAGTAACGGAAAGTGTTTAATATGTAACTACATGTGACGAAAAAGTAGCTTTTGCGCGAGTTTGTGTAATCCGTATATCTTTTCGGTTTGTATTTGCGTCTTTGAGTGCGTTTTTCTCTGGGACAGTGAGGTCGTATCGGGCTGAAATTTTTATGACGTACTGAGGACGGTGGTCGCTTGGCGGTGTCAAAGTTTTAAGATTGTACGTGAAGGCATCGAGTAGTTACGGACGTTTATGCAGCGTGTTTTGAAACACGAAGTGCGCAGACGCGCCGCGCCGCCTGGCCCAGTACGCGTAGTTTGCTTTGATATAGGACCGTTTGGCGACGTAAAAAAATACTAGTTTCCACAGTGGAATGAGTGTAGAGTAACGGAAAGTGTTTAATATGTAACTACATGTGACGAAAAAGTAGCTTTTGCGCGAGTTTGTGTAATCCGTATATCTTTTCGGTTTGTATTTGCGTCTTTGAGTGCGTTTTTCTCTGGGACAGTGAGGTCGTATCGGGCTGAAATTTTTATGACGTACTGAGGACGGTGGTCGCTTGGCGGTGTCAAAGTTTTAAGATTGTACGTGAAGGCATCGAGGAGTTACGGACGTTTATGCAGCGTGTTTTGAAACACGAAGTGCGCAGACGCGCCGCGCCGCCTGGCCCAGTACGCGTAGTTTGCTTTGATATAGGACCGTTTGGCGACGTAAAAAAATACTAGTTTCCACAGTGGAATGAGTGTAGAGTAACGGAAAGTGTTTAATATGTAACTACATGTGACGAAAAAGTAGCTTTTGCGCGAGTTTGTGTAATCCGTATATCTTTTCGGTTTGTATTTGCGTCTTTGAGTGCGTTTTTCTCTGGGACAGTGAGGTCGTATCGGGCTGAAATTTTTATGACGTACTGAGGACGGTGGTCGCTTGGCGGTGTCAAAGTTTTAAGATTGTACGTGAAGGCATCGAGTAGTTACGGACGTTTATGCAGCGTGTTTTGAAACACGAAGTGCGCAGACGCGCCGCGCCGCCTGGCCCAGTACGCGTAGTTTGCTTTGATATAGGACCGTTTGGCGACGTAAAAAAATACTAGTTTCCACAGTGGAATGAGTGTAGAGTAACGGAAAGTGTTTAATATGTAACTACATGTGACGAAAAAGTAGCTTTTGCGCGAGTTTGTGTAATCCGTATATCTTTTCGGTTTGTATTTGCGTCTTTGAGTGCGTTTTTCTCTGGGACAGTGAGGTCGTATCGGGCTGAAATTTTTATGACGTACTGAGGATGGTGGTCGCTTGGCGGTGTCAAAGTTTTAAGATTGTACGTGAAGGCATCGAGGAGTTACGGACGTTTATGCAGCGTGTTTTGAAACACGAAGTGCGCAGACGCGCCGCGCCGCCTGGCCCAGTACGCGTAGTTTGCTTTGATATAGGACCGTTTGGCGACGTAAAAAAATACTAGTTTCCACAGTGGAATGAGTGTAGAGTAACGGAAAGTGTTTAATATGTAACTACATGTGACGAAAAAGTAGCTTTTGCGCGAGTTTGTGTAATCCGTATATCTTTTCGGTTTGTATTTGCGTCTTTGAGTGCGTTTTTCTCTGGGACAGTGAGGTCGTATCGGGCTGAAATTTTTATGACGTACTGAGGACGGTGGTCGCTTGGCGGTGTCAAAGTTTTAAGATTGTACGTGAAGGCATCGAGGAGTTACGGACGTTTATGCAGCGTGTTTTGAAACACGAAGTGCGCAGACGCGCCGCGCCGCCTGGCCCAGTACGCGTAGTTTGCTTTGATATAGGACCGTTTGGCGACGTAAAAAAATACTAGTTTCCACAGTGGAATGAGTGTAGAGTAACGGAAAGTGTTTAATATGTAACTACATGTGACGAAAAAGTAGCTTTTGCGCGAGTTTGTGTAATCCGTATATCTTTTCGGTTTGTATTTGCGTCTTTGAGTGCGTTTTTCTCTGGGACAGTGAGGTCGTATCGGGCTGAAATTTTTATGACGTACTGAGGACGGTGGTCGCTTGGCGGTGTCAAAGTTTTAAGATTGTACGTGAAGGCATCGAGGAGTTACGGACGTTTATGCAGCGTGTTTTGAAACACGAAGTGCGCAGACGCGCCGCGCCGCCTGGCCCAGTACGCGTAGTTTGCTTTGATATAGGACCGTTTGGCGACGTAAAAAAATACTAGTTTCCACAGTGGAATGAGTGTAGAGTAACGGAAAGTGTTTAATATGTAACTACATGTGACGAAAAAGTAGCTTTTGCGCGAGTTTGTGTAATCCGTATATCTTTTCGGTTTGTATTTGCGTCTTTGAGTGCGTTTTTCTCTGGGACAGTGAGGTCGTATCGGGCTGAAATTTTTATGACGTACTGAGGACGGTGGTCGCTTGGCGGTGTCAAAGTTTTAAGATTGTACGTGAAGGCATCGAGGAGTTACGGACGTTTATGCAGCGTGTTTTGAAACACGAAGTGCGCAGACGCGCCGCGCCGCCTGGCCCAGTACGCGTAGTTTGCTTTGATATAGGACCGTTTGGCGACGTAAAAAAATACTAGTTTCCACAGTGGAATGAGTGTAGAGTAACGGAAAGTGTTTAATATGTAACTACATGTGACGAAAAAGTAGCTTTTGCGCGAGTTTGTGTAATCCGTATATCTTTTCGGTTTGTATTTGCGTCTTTGAGTGCGTTTTTCTCTGGGACAGTGAGGTCGTATCGGGCTGAAATTTTTATGACGTACTGAGGACGGTGGTCGCTTGGCGGTGTCAAAGTTTTAAGATTGTACGTGAAGGCATCGAGTAGTTACGGACGTTTATGCAGCGTGTTTTGAAACACGAAGTGCGCAGACGCGCCGCGCCGCCTGGCCCAGTACGCGTAGTTTGCTTTGATATAGGACCGTTTGGCGACGTAAAAAAATACTAGTTTCCACAGTGGAATGAGTGTAGAGTAACGGAAAGTGTTTAATATGTAACTACATGTGACGAAAAAGTAGCTTTTGCGCGAGTTTGTGTAATCCGTATATCTTTTCGGTTTGTATTTGCGTCTTTGAGTGCGTTTTTCTCTGGGACAGTGAGGTCGTATCGGGCTGAAATTTTTATGACGTACTGAGGACGGTGGTCGCTTGGCGGTGTCAAAGTTTTAAGATTGTACGTGAAGGCATCGAGGAGTTACGGACGTTTATGCAGCGTGTTTTGAAACACGAAGTGCGCAGACGCGCCGCGCCGCCTGGCCCAGTACGCGTAGTTTGCTTTGATATAGGACCGTTTGGCGACGTAAAAAAATACTAGTTTCCACAGTGGAATGAGTGTAGAGTAACGGAAAGTGTTTAATATGTAACTACATGTGACGAAAAAGTAGCTTTTGCGCGAGTTTGTGTAATCCGTATATCTTTTCGGTTTGTATTTGCGTCTTTGAGTGCGTTTTTCTCTGGGACAGTGAGGTCGTATCGGGCTGAAATTTTTATGACGTACTGAGGACGGTGGTCGCTTGGCGGTGTCAAAGTTTTAAGATTGTACGTGAAGGCATCGAGGAGTTACGGACGTTTATGCAGCGTGTTTTGAAACACGAAGTGCGCAGACGCGCCGCGCCGCCTGGCCCAGTACGCGTAGTTTGCTTTGATATAGGACCGTTTGGCGACGTAAAAAAATACTAGTTTCCACAGTGGAATGAGTGTAGAGTAACGGAAAGTGTTTAATATGTAACTACATGTGACGAAAAAGTAGCTTTTGCGCGAGTTTGTGTAATCCGTATATCTTTTCGGTTTGTATTTGCGTCTTTGAGTGCGTTTTTCTCTGGGACAGTGAGGTCGTATCGGGCTGAAATTTTTATGACGTACTGAGGACGGTGGTCGCTTGGCGGTGTCAAAGTTTTAAGATTGTACGTGAAGGCATCGAGTAGTTACGGACGTTTATGCAGCGTGTTTTGAAACACGAAGTGCGCAGACGCGCCGCGCCGCCTGGCCCAGTACGCGTAGTTTGCTTTGATATAGGACCGTTTGGCGACGTAAAAAAATACTAGTTTCCACAGTGGAATGAGTGTAGAGTAACGGAAAGTGTTTAATATGTAACTACATGTGACGAAAAAGTAGCTTTTGCGCGAGTTTGTGTAATCCGTATATCTTTTCGGTTTGTATTTGCGTCTTTGAGTGCGTTTTTCTCTGGGACAGTGAGGTCGTATCGGGCTGAAATTTTTATGACGTACTGAGGACGGTGGTCGCTTGGCGGTGTCAAAGTTTTAAGATTGTACGTGAAGGCATCGAGTAGTTACGGACGTTTATGCAGCGTGTTTTGAAACACGAAGTGCGCAGACGCGCCGCGCCGCCTGGCCCAGTACGCGTAGTTTGCTTTGATATAGGACCGTTTGGCGACGTAAAAAAATACTAGTTTCCACAGTGGAATGAGTGTAGAGTAACGGAAAGTGTTTAATATGTAACTACATGTGACGAAAAAGTAGCTTTTGCGCGAGTTTGTGTAATCCGTATATCTTTTCGGTTTGTATTTGCGTCTTTGAGTGCGTTTTTCTCTGGGACAGTGAGGTCGTATCGGGCTGAAATTTTTATGACGTACTGAGGACGGTGGTCGCTTGGCGGTGTCAAAGTTTTAAGATTGTACGTGAAGGCATCGAGTAGTTACGGACGTTTATGCAGCGTGTTTTGAAACACGAAGTGCGCAGACGCGCCGCGCCGCCTGGCCCAGTACGCGTAGTTTGCTTTGATATAGGACCGTTTGGCGACGTAAAAAAATACTAGTTTCCACAGTGGAATGAGTGTAGAGTAACGGAAAGTGTTTAATATGTAACTACATGTGACGAAAAAGTAGCTTTTGCGCGAGTTTGTGTAATCCGTATATCTTTTCGGTTTGTATTTGCGTCTTTGAGTGCGTTTTTCTCTGGGACAGTGAGGTCGTATCGGGCTGAAATTTTTATGACGTACTGAGGACGGTGGTCGCTTGGCGGTGTCAAAGTTTTAAGATTGTACGTGAAGGCATCGAGTAGTTACGGACGTTTATGCAGCGTGTTTTGAAACACGAAGTGCGCAGACGCGCCGCGCCGCCTGGCCCAGTACGCGTAGTTTGCTTTGATATAGGACCGTTTGGCGACGTAAAAAAATACTAGTTTCCACAGTGGAATGAGTGTAGAGTAACGGAAAGTGTTTAATATGTAACTACATGTGACGAAAAAGTAGCTTTTGCGCGAGTTTGTGTAATCCGTATATCTTTTCGGTTTGTATTTGCGTCTTTGAGTGCGTTTTTCTCTGGGACAGTGAGGTCGTATCGGGCTGAAATTTTTATGACGTACTGAGGACGGTGGTCGCTTGGCGGTGTCAAAGTTTTAAGATTGTACGTGAAGGCATCGAGTAGTTACGGACGTTTATGCAGCGTGTTTTGAAACACGAAGTGCGCAGACGCGCCGCGCCGCCTGGCCCAGTACGCGTAGTTTGCTTTGATATAGGACCGTTTGGCGACGTAAAAAAATACTAGTTTCCACAGTGGAATGAGTGTAGAGTAACGGAAAGTGTTTAATATGTAACTACATGTGACGAAAAAGTAGCTTTTGCGCGAGTTTGTGTAATCCGTATATCTTTTCGGTTTGTATTTGCGTCTTTGAGTGCGTTTTTCTCTGGGACAGTGAGGTCGTATCGGGCTGAAATTTTTATGACGTACTGAGGACGGTGGTCGCTTGGCGGTGTCAAAGTTTTAAGATTGTACGTGAAGGCATCGAGGAGTTACGGACGTTTATGCAGCGTGTTTTGAAACACGAAGTGCGCAGACGCGCCGCGCCGCCTGGCCCAGTACGCGTAGTTTGCTTTGATATAGGACCGTTTGGCGACGTAAAAAAATACTAGTTTCCACAGTGGAATGAGTGTAGAGTAACGGAAAGTGTTTAATATGTAACTGCATGTGACGAAAAAGTAGCTTTTGCGCGAGTTTGTGTAATCCGTATATCTTTTCGGTTTGTATTTGCGTCTTTGAGTGCGTTTTTCTCTGGGACAGTGAGGTCGTATCGGGCTGAAATTTTTATGACGTACTGAGGACGGTGGTCGCTTGGCGGTGTCAAAGTTTTAAGATTGTACGTGAAGGCATCGAGGAGTTACGGACGTTTATGCAGCGTGTTTTGAAACACGAAGTGCGCAGACGCGCCGCGCCGCCTGGCCCAGTACGCGTAGTTTGCTTTGATATAGGACCGTTTGGCGACGTAAAAAAATACTAGTTTCCACAGTGGAATGAGTGTAGAGTAACGGAAAGTGTTTAATATGTAACTACATGTGACGAAAAAGTAGCTTTTGCGCGAGTTTGTGTAATCCGTATATCTTTTCGGTTTGTATTTGCGTCTTTGAGTGCGTTTTTCTCTGGGACAGTGAGGTCGTATCGGGCTGAAATTTTTATGACGTACTGAGGACGGTGGTCGCTTGGCGGTGTCAAAGTTTTAAGATTGTACGTGAAGGCATCGAGTAGTTACGGACGTTTATGCAGCGTGTTTTGAAACACGAAGTGCGCAGACGCGCCGCGCCGCCTGGCCCAGTACGCGTAGTTTGCTTTGATATAGGACCGTTTGGCGACGTAAAAAAATACTAGTTTCCACAGTGGAATGAGTGTAGAGTAACGGAAAGTGTTTAATATGTAACTACATGTGACGAAAAAGTAGCTTTTGCGCGAGTTTGTGTAATCCGTATATCTTTTCGGTTTGTATTTGCGTCTTTGAGTGCGTTTTTCTCTGGGACAGTGAGGTCGTATCGGGCTGAAATTTTTATGACGTACTGAGGACGGTGGTCGCTTGGCGGTGTCAAAGTTTTAAGATTGTACGTGAAGGCATCGAGTAGTTACGGACGTTTATGCAGCGTGTTTTGAAACACGAAGTGCGCAGACGCGCCGCGCCGCCTGGCCCAGTACGCGTAGTTTGCTTTGATATAGGACCGTTTGGCGACGTAAAAAAATACTAGTTTCCACAGTGGAATGAGTGTAGAGTAACGGAAAGTGTTTAATATGTAACTACATGTGACGAAAAAGTAGCTTTTGCGCGAGTTTGTGTAATCCGTATATCTTTTCGGTTTGTATTTGCGTCTTTGAGTGCGTTTTTCTCTGGGACAGTGAGGTCGTATCGGGCTGAAATTTTTATGACGTACTGAGGACGGTGGTCGCTTGGCGGTGTCAAAGTTTTAAGATTGTACGTGAAGGCATCGAGTAGTTACGGACGTTTATGCAGCGTGTTTTGAAACACGAAGTGCGCAGACGCGCCGCGCCGCCTGGCCCAGTACGCGTAGTTTGCTTTGATATAGGACCGTTTGGCGACGTAAAAAAATACTAGTTTCCACAGTGGAATGAGTGTAGAGTAACGGAAAGTGTTTAATATGTAACTACATGTGACGAAAAAGTAGCTTTTGCGCGAGTTTGTGTAATCCGTATATCTTTTCGGTTTGTATTTGCGTCTTTGAGTGCGTTTTTCTCTGGGACAGTGAGGTCGTATCGGGCTGAAATTTTTATGACGTACTGAGGACGGTGGTCGCTTGGCGGTGTCAAAGTTTTAAGATTGTACGTGAAGGCATCGAGGAGTTACGGACGTTTATGCAGCGTGTTTTGAAACACGAAGTGCGCAGACGCGCCGCGCCGCCTGGCCCAGTACGCGTAGTTTGCTTTGATATAGGACCGTTTGGCGACGTAAAAAAATACTAGTTTCCACAGTGGAATGAGTGTAGAGTAACGGAAAGTGTTTAATATGTAACTACATGTGACGAAAAAGTAGCTTTTGCGCGAGTTTGTGTAATCCGTATATCTTTTCGGTTTGTATTTGCGTCTTTGAGTGCGTTTTTCTCTGGGACAGTGAGGTCGTATCGGGCTGAAATTTTTATGACGTACTGAGGACGGTGGTCGCTTGGCGGTGTCAAAGTTTTAAGATTGTACGTGAAGGCATCGAGGAGTTACGGACGTTTATGCAGCGTGTTTTGAAACACGAAGTGCGCAGACGCGCCGCGCCGCCTGGCCCAGTACGCGTAGTTTGCTTTGATATAGGACCGTTTGGCGACGTAAAAAATTACTAGTTTCCACAGTGGAATGAGTGTAGAGTAACGGAAAGTGTTTAATATGTAACTACATGTGACGAAAAAGTAGCTTTTGCGCGAGTTTGTGTAATCCGTATATCTTTTCGGTTTGTATTTGCGTCTTTGAGTGCGTTTTTCTCTGGGACAGTGAGGTCGTATCGGGCTGAAATTTTTATGACGTACTGAGGACGGTGGTCGCTTGGCGGTGTCAAAGTTTTAAGATTGTACGTGAAGGCATCGAGGAGTTACGGACGTTTATGCAGCGTGTTTTGAAACACGAAGTGCGCAGACGCGCCGCGCCGCCTGGCCCAGTACGCGTAGTTTGCTTTGATATAGGACCGTTTGGCGACGTAAAAAAATACTAGTTTCCACAGTGGAATGAGTGTAGAGTAACGGAAAGTGTTTAATATGTAACTACATGTGACGAAAAAGTAGCTTTTGCGCGAGTTTGTGTAATCCGTATATCTTTTCGGTTTGTATTTGCGTCTTTGAGTGCGTTTTTCTCTGGGACAGTGAGGTCGTATCGGGCTGAAATTTTTATGACGTACTGAGGACGGTGGTCGCTTGGCGGTGTCAAAGTTTTAAGATTGTACGTGAAGGCATCGAGTAGTTACGGACGTTTATGCAGCGTGTTTTGAAACACGAAGTGCGCAGACGCGCCGCGCCGCCTGGCCCAGTACGCGTAGTTTGCTTTGATATAGGACCGTTTGGCGACGTAAAAAAATACTAGTTTCCACAGTGGAATGAGTGTAGAGTAACGGAAAGTGTTTAATATGTAACTACATGTGACGAAAAAGTAGCTTTTGCGCGAGTTTGTGTAATCCGTATATCTTTTCGGTTTGTATTTGCGTCTTTGAGTGCGTTTTTCTCTGGGACAGTGAGGTCGTATCGGGCTGAAATTTTTATGACGTACTGAGGACGGTGGTCGCTTGGCGGTGTCAAAGTTTTAAGATTGTACGTGAAGGCATCGAGTAGTTACGGACGTTTATGCAGCGTGTTTTGAAACACGAAGTGCGCAGACGCGCCGCGCCGCCTGGCCCAGTACGCGTAGTTTGCTTTGATATAGGACCGTTTGGCGACGTAAAAAAATACTAGTTTCCACAGTGGAATGAGTGTAGAGTAACGGAAAGTGTTTAATATGTAACTACATGTGACGAAAAAGTAGCTTTTGCGCGAGTTTGTGTAATCCGTATATCTTTTCGGTTTGTATTTGCGTCTTTGAGTGCGTTTTTCTCTGGGACAGTGAGGTCGTATCGGGCTGAAATTTTTATGACGTACTGAGGACGGTGGTCGCTTGGCGGTGTCAAAGTTTTAAGATTGTACGTGAAGGCATCGAGGAGTTACGGACGTTTATGCAGCGTGTTTTGAAACACGAAGTGCGCAGACGCGCCGCGCCGCCTGGCCCAGTACGCGTAGTTTGCTTTGATATAGGACCGTTTGGCGACGTAAAAAAATACTAGTTTCCACAGTGGAATGAGTGTAGAGTAACGGAAAGTGTTTAATATGTAACTACATGTGACGAAAAAGTAGCTTTTGCGCGAGTTTGTGTAATCCGTATATCTTTTCGGTTTGTATTTGCGTCTTTGAGTGCGTTTTTCTCTGGGACAGTGAGGTCGTATCGGGCTGAAATTTTTATGACGTACTGAGGACGGTGGTCGCTTGGCGGTGTCAAAGTTTTAAGATTGTACGTGAAGGCATCGAGTAGTTACGGACGTTTATGCAGCGTGTTTTGAAACACGAAGTGCGCAGACGCGCCGCGCCGCCTGGCCCAGTACGCGTAGTTTGCTTTGATATAGGACCGTTTGGCGACGTAAAAAAATACTAGTTTCCACAGTGGAATGAGTGTAGAGTAACGGAAAGTGTTTAATATGTAACTACATGTGACGAAAAAGTAGCTTTTGCGCGAGTTTGTGTAATCCGTATATCTTTTCGGTTTGTATTTGCGTCTTTGAGTGCGTTTTTCTCTGGGACAGTGAGGTCGTATCGGGCTGAAATTTTTATGACGTACTGAGGACGGTGGTCGCTTGGCGGTGTCAAAGTTTTAAGATTGTACGTGAAGGCATCGAGTAGTTACGGACGTTTATGCAGCGTGTTTTGAAACACGAAGTGCGCAGACGCGCCGCGCCGCCTGGCCCAGTACGCGTAGTTTGCTTTGATATAGGACCGTTTGGCGACGTAAAAAAATACTAGTTTCCACAGTGGAATGAGTGTAGAGTAACGGAAAGTGTTTAATATGTAACTACATGTGACGAAAAAGTAGCTTTTGCGCGAGTTTGTGTAATCCGTATATCTTTTCGGTTTGTATTTGCGTCTTTGAGTGCGTTTTTCTCTGGGACAGTGAGGTCGTATCGGGCTGAAATTTTTATGACGTACTGAGGACGGTGGTCGCTTGGCGGTGTCAAAGTTTTAAGATTGTACGTGAAGGCATCGAGTAGTTACGGACGTTTATGCAGCGTGTTTTGAAACACGAAGTGCGCAGACGCGCCGCGCCGCCTGGCCCAGTACGCGTAGTTTGCTTTGATATAGGACCGTTTGGCGACGTAAAAAAATACTAGTTTCCACAGTGGAATGAGTGTAGAGTAACGGAAAGTGTTTAATATGTAACTACATGTGACGAAAAAGTAGCTTTTGCGCGAGTTTGTGTAATCCGTATATCTTTTCGGTTTGTATTTGCGTCTTTGAGTGCGTTTTTCTCTGGGACAGTGAGGTCGTATCGGGCTGAAATTTTTATGACGTACTGAGGACGGTGGTCGCTTGGCGGTGTCAAAGTTTTAAGATTGTACGTGAAGGCATC
>NW_026045590.1:0-26255 GCF_023898315.1 Schistocerca nitens | reverse complement strand
ACGGCCTTTATATCCAGTTTATGTATTTTAGACTTTCCGTTTCAAGGTTTGCCAAATGACAGTCGCTCCCAGTCCGTGTTTCACGACCGCTCTCTTTGCAGTCTGCCGCCGATTGTGAACTTACCTCCCTCTCCAGTCACATAACGTTTCTTCCAACGTTGATTCTGTTGACTGATGCCTCTGGTTACTCCATGCCATGAATGGTAATCTGCATTCCGAAGAGCTAAATGAAAATTAATGCAACGTAAACTATTATTTTAAACTGATGGAAGTAACAGTTCTTAGCCAGTAGCCTCGAACCCGATATTCTATTCAGAGTTTACCTCGGACGAGAAAAAACGTTCTGTGTAGTGTTGAAAGCTGTGACGAAAACCGGAATTTATTTATTTCCATTCTCTATAAAGGCAGTACAAAAAAATCAACTTATCCCATACCTATAATACAAATTTATTTGAAAGCGCTGGCCATCTCTACGGTCGTACGAAGGCAATCCAAAGTTTATTCCACACCGCCAGACTGCGTTATGCGATACTCTCTGGCGCTGTGTGCTGACGGATTTGAAATCGCAGCCGCCTGTCTCTGTGACGTGGCAGTCTTGTTCGCTCACAGTTATTTCATATTACGTGTTACCTCATTTCATGCTAAAAGACCGCAGCCTTCTCTCCACGCCCACAAAAACAGATTTCTATTTTTTTTTTTTTTTTTCATTTCACGAAAATGCGTGATTCGCGCCGAACCAGCGATATGGAAAGACACGTTCTATTGGCGCCTCGCGTGGCAGAAGACGTTGACTGCGAAAGGAGTTTCGGAGGACGCAGAGCAGCCGTTGGTCGAGAGATGGCAGTAGGCGACTTGCAGTGTCCGGCAGTGATATAAACAATAAGACGCTAAAAAGAAATAAACAGCGCGGAAAAGAGTAACATGTCTACTGGGCATCTTGTGACACGCGGCCATCACGGACATTGTATATAATAGTGCACACGAAAATTCTGATGGCCTTTTGTTGAGAATTGTAAATATCTAAAGCGGGAGAAATGTTAAGTGTAAAAATAAAATCTTTGCTTCTCTGTGTTTCCGTTTTGTAACAGGAAAGGTATGTTAATATTTACTTTCATTGCGTGAAACAAAAAGTAAAACATTCCTTAGCAGTTCTACATATGTCTACCGAGTGTGTTTCTCACAAACCGATCTTCCACCACCGCTTGTGGTTCGTCATGTAAACACTATCATATCGGTTTTCGAAATGCGGTTACCGGTTACGGATTTTTTACTGTATTTTAAAGGTAAAACACACTACCACCACATTCCATCATTTTACCGTTTGTAGCACAATCATTTTATCAGAGACTAAGTAAGTATTGAACTCCTGGGAATGCGGTCAGCGATCTAGTCGGCTCATCTCTGGCGTGAACGACGGTGCACGATGACAAAATCTCGCTTAAACAGCACTGCTTAAGTTACGCCTTTTTTCACATACGTGGCACATACGTCTCTGGATGACTTCCAAACGGGTCGTCCCCCCATGTTCCGCCACGTCACTCGAATACCAGCACTGGTTACACGAAATCGCCAAATAATGACATTGTATTGACTTTGAACGTATTTAATTATGCTTGCAGATCTTAGTAACGTAGAAGCCGAATGTGGTTTTCTGTTGATTCTCCCTCTTCTGCAGCCCACAGAGCTTTGTCAGTGCCCCAGCCATTGATTGTTGGTGCTAGCCTTCCGCAACGTCGGCAGTTAAACTTTCTAGCTAGTAATGTCGATTTATTAAGTAAATGAAAACGGAGGAAAATGATAGTAATTGCAAAACCACCAGTCAAACGTAACGTTTAGCGAAGTTATAGGCGAGCAAAGCCTTAGGCCAAAAGTTACGACGGCACTTATGCAGTTTAGCAGGTACGGAAAAAATTTTTCATTTTTTTCCAAAATTTGATCGATTATAGTCAAATGTGATACGCTGATTAACGAATACGATATTTATTTTCGCCCCAGTCAATTATTTACATCAAAAAATTGTTTTAAATTTTTTTTAAATTTTTTTTTTATTTTTCAATATTTTGTCGATTACAGTATACGTTCATTTTAACGGAACGGTAGGTACGTATTTTTACTAATTAGCCACAATCAAACGCCAGTGCAAAATTAACAAACTTTTAATAAACTCCCCCCACTGTATATTTACACATCTGTAGCGTAGCCCACTTGAGGTTAGGTTGGGAGTTTTTTTTTTTGGAATGCGGCCGCGGCAGCGGCCGCCTATGATTCGAAAATATTGAACTGTTGGCAACTGCATGTAAACATTATATATGCCAAGTATGAAACGATTTGGATGACTAAAAAATGAAAAATTTTTTCCGTACCTGCTAAACTGCATAAGTGCCATTACGACAATGGGGCACACATAACCGTTATTGCATAAATCCACATTCAGAGTTGGGCCTTCCACGCACAATGTCGCAAAAGTTACCGTTATGTCCAAACGAAATTACGCATCGTATTCTTCGATGAAAAATGCCACTGACTTCCACTAATCACTTGTGGCGTAATGTTTTCACAACACTTCCACCTCACTACAGTAAACGGCTGTGAGCTCTATTACACATTCTGTCCGATGCAGAAGCACTTCAATATTTCCGCAATAGTAATTTAGGAGATACTCAAAGCTGTCACCTTTGGTCCTCTTAATTATCACGTCAGTATTCACATATGTTATGTGAGCGTCGACCACCGGTTTGCTCACACGGAGAGATGATGATTCATTGTCATCAAACAGCACATGTGGAAACCGAATCACCAAACTCGTCGTTCATCCGAACATGGGTTAACTATCGTATTCGCCTCTAGAAAACAGTACTTATTGATAAAAGCGACAGTAATTTCCGTAACCGTTCTCTTTCCATAGCTAAATGTTTCGTCAACTGTTAATTGCATTCTTCTTAGTTCAAGGGTTTTCAGTTCTTCAGCAATACATAAAGCTACAGTTTCAAAGATGAGATATTTACGAAATGCCACTGAAACAGCACTGCGCCGAAAATTCCGTTACGACTGTGGACGGAATGTGTCGCAACGACATTCAACGTCGTTCTTGGCCGGTTTAAACGTGAGTAACAAATCGAGGTTCGTATGAATGTCTCCACCACCTCTTCCTGGACCACCTGACTCCAGCCGTGCTGCCAAACGAGTTGTCGACGTCTGCGACGCTGCTTCCCCCGTGCTTAAAACGTAAACGAGTCTTGAGACTCCTCTGTCATCTGTCGATGCTACGGTAACAGCCGCCGAGCGGCTACAAGTTGCTGCTGTACATTCTCCTCTCTGCGGCCTGTCTTTTCACACAAGTGATGGGGCTCGGTTTTACGTGAATATAAGTAACGTAACTATTTTTGCGTACAACACCACAGCCAATATTTACAGTTACTAGTAACTGCTTTTTCGCATTACTCATCTTAAATTTATTCAGGTTTCGTAATACCTTAACTGTTTTCGTATGTGCTTGTGGTCGTCGGCAAGCAAATCCATCATTAGCAGCGCAGAAAACTCATCGTCGTCAAACCGGCATCGGAAACGAATTTGCGTACCTGGAAAAGTAGCTACTTACGAGAGTTTACATGTATTCTGGAACCTACACAGCTTACTCTGTTATTGGCCACACTAAGAAAATAAAATTAGCACTCGAAAAATTCCGTCTGTTTAGGAACTTAGGGAATGTCAAGGGCGCACTTTTTGTTTGGCTCTAGCTTTAAAACGCCATAAAAACATTCAGTCGTGTATATGTAACCGTTTGCAACTCTGCACCTTACAAATTATTTTTCTCGCCTTACCCGTGTTTCTACTAGCTGACTGGTGACATGTTTTCCTTATTACAGCATTTTCCATTGCGAAGTGGGGCTGTGGCACTATACATATTCCGGCCACATATTAAGAGAGTGTTATGATTGTCCTGATGACAATGGTGATGGAAAAGAGAAAGTTGTTCTTATTATGTCTCGTACTATCAACAGCTTAGTGAGTATCTATGCAGTTTCTTTGCGACAGTACTTTATTATCTAAAGATCAGGGCAGGCGTCTCTTGCTGATACACTTTGGAGACGTCATAACATCCACACTCGCGACTCATTCATTACGAATGGCTCTGCACTGCCACATATGCTAGCTCTGTAATGGAGTGTGGCTGGCCTCACATTCTCCTCACTAAAATAATACAGTGAGTGCTCTGACACATTATGGTTTTTTGAAAAAAGTAAATTCTTCGCTATTTCAAAGCGTCTCAATTTTGTTCTACTGTAAGTGTAAAACAGTTTGAAAACGTGGAAATGGCGGATATCTGTTCGACTGTGTTTTACTCTCTGGGCGATAAGCGCAAAAATACTTTTTTAAGGCATTGTCTTCGCCTCGACAAACGAATCTCCTGTCCTCTGTTGACAACATGCTGACATTGTTCCCGTCACGTCTTCCACCTCGAAATTCTACAGTAGTCTGTTTCACATTTCTGCTGTACGTCAAAAAAATACCGCAATTTTTTTTTACTACGAAAAATGAGATTATCATTTTCATTTCTTCTTGTGAAGTGTGCTACCCGTCGCGTTTAAATGACCGACATTGCACAGTTGTACCACAGATTGGCACGATTTGTGTATCTACATACTGCTCAGAAATCATTGCCCATTCTAATCAGGAAACGTATTTAAATCTTGCTTCGTAACGATTTGGTTAAATGTATCACATGTGCTTTTACGTAGTTACTGTGTACTGAACTTCAAAGTTATAAATCGCTCGTAACGCATTCCGTCATTTTGCCGTATTTAGCACTTTCTACCACAGACGAAGTGTATTGGATGGCTGTGAATTCGACCGTTACTGTCGCGTCACGTCTAGAAGAAACAGGGTTGGGAAAAACAATTCGACTGAAAGTGCAGAGCAGGAAGGCAGCATCAAATGAAGGAATTTCGGTATTGCAAGTGTCAGTTGAATATTTCGGGCGCTATGCCAACATGGCACCTGTGGCCACTTTGAACATTTGCTATGACATACTTATAGCAATAAGTGGCGGATCGTTTTTTACTCTTTTTCACCTTTTTAAGACATATTGAAACATGAGACATACACATCTGATTCTCTTCATCTCTAAAAACGTGCTGTGTCCTAAGTCAGCTAAGTGCGATACACGTGTAAGTGGCGCTTTAAATTTATCTTGTTCTCATGGTGACGGTTGGTTAGTTCACACAGCCTGTGTTTACGTATATATTTTCTGTAAACTACCAATCATTTGGAGCCAAGACGGTCGTGTGTGGGATTTTAATTACGTTCCGGTGCCGCCGAAAATATTCAGTCGCGAAGCCTAGTTGCTATACTCAAATTTTTGTGTTTCATGCTGCGTTTCCACGATACACTTTTCGTCAGATTGTTTCTATGCACCCTGTATGACGACGCCGGATGGCAAACTTCGCTGAATCAGAACAGCTTAAATTTTTCTGTTTTTTACGAACGCTGGGTGACTGCCACCCATATTCTGCCACGTCACTGGGACGCTAGCACGCGACACATAAAATCACGAAACCAGTATCATATCCGCGTAATTACACTGTACCGATTATGTGCATATTTAAACGTTAATCACAAATGTAGATAGCAGTAATGTGTAAGATGAATTTCTTTTTCCGTTAAGTCTTCCGTGTCCTGCAACCGACAGAGCTTTGTCGCTGCCTCAGCGACTGATTGTTGCTGCTACTACGCAGAACGATGTCAATTTTAAAGTCTGCCGCGAGTAATGGCGGTTTTCTGAACCAAACGAAAGCGGGAGAAAAATGTATATGCAACATCTGATCGAGAGTGAATCCCTAATTGGCACAGCGACTTAATTTTTAATATTTACGAGCAGCAGAGCCTGGCGTAGCCGTCCAGTTGCGAGATGCGTGTCCATTCCCAAACGTGAATCTCACCCCTAGTCGCTGGCAGTTGTAACATTGTAATGCATTCGAAGTGTGCTCTTTCGCACACCGCACCTACATGGATGGACTTGTGTCTCAGCTGCCTCCAGCTGATTGTATCCTACACTCCTAAGAAGTAGACGATTCTGTGAGAAAATCTTCTGGAAAACACGTTTAGAAATCGCCAAAAAATACCTTCAGAACCTTTCTGTCCAAGCAAGTTAACGCTTGTGCTACTTATATTATGCTCACTTTAATGACACACGTGGTGCAGAATATGCGTAGCGGTAAGGGATAGAACTTATTTACACTCCACGGCTTTGAAGACGTATGATGGCTAGAAAAATTCCTGTCGAGTCGAGGCGAAACCTTAAACAAGTACACAGGATTAGCAGATATGTTGTCACCACCCATCGATTGTGAAGGTTTAATAAACAAGTTGACAGCGTCGTCTGTTTCGCATCGAGGCGGAATATAATCGCAGTGTGAGAACCTGTCTTACTTCGTGGCAATGTGTCCAGCTGTTGTCCTTCTGTGTTTCTACAGACTGCATTCGTATCTGGTAACGGAAAAGGAAAAAGATCTATCATCGGCCTTAACACACTGCACATGTGAAGAGGAGCACCGTATGGAAACTAACAAGTAATTTACTGCAAAGGTGATAAAAACGAAAAAAAAAATCTTGCGTCAGCGATATTATTCTGTCGTGTCTGGGCAGCGCCAAATGCGAGAACGAACGCCACCAAAGCTTTATTTTATTTTACGGCGCCTGTTTGCGTTGTACGGCGCTCGTTCGCGCACGTGGAACTCTGGACACACACAGCGTTTCATACCTTAGGCCATAGACACACACATGTAGACGGCAAGTGCATCTATCCTTGCCGTGTCGAGGTTCGAAACCAGGTGGGTACGACAGTTGCAGTATTAAGCACTCATTTCAACGACGGATCTCCGTGTCGTATTAGCGTCACACGTGTAGCAATTCCGTTAAGCTAATTTCCCCAAGACTCGCAGTGCTAATCCGGTATCTATCCTTGTTGCGTTTGGTCAGGTGGGACGACAGCAAACGTTTCACACACTGTCCTGACAATTATTTATTTTCACGAACGACAGAATGTCTGTTCTTGTTAGACTGTGGCTCACTTAGCTGGCCGCTTCTACAGAAGAGCAAATAACGGCCTGGCGGGAAGCAAACAGTTTTCTGGCCGTTTCCACAGAAGTACGTGTGATGTGTGTTGTTATGCTTTAAGAACTAACATCTGTGATGTCCGAATTTACACAGAATAAGAGGCTGTGGTCCCTGCATACTCCAGTACAGATAGCGACACAGTATCGAGATATGAAGCGTGAAGGACCGAATACGTTACTGATGGAAGACGCCCGTATACTGAGTTAGAGATTAACATCCCGTCGTCTCAAAATATTCGCCATTCGTAGCGTTTTAGACCTGACGACCGACACGCATCCCTGCTTTCTACCCATGGAAGGATTCTGAAGCAGGTTTGGTGCGTAGCTTGTGGAGCCAGTTGGGTTAAAATCCTCCCTTTTGAAAGAAGAGTGCCCAACCATTACTCAGTGCTCCGTCGCTGGGCAGACTGTAACGACTTTTGTTTCACGTGCGTTTGTGCCGGTCTGCAAGCACTTGCATAGTAAGCAGTGCTGGTAATTCACTGCCGTCCACCCAGCCCGGGAAACGCACAATATGCAGATGTAGACACCTAGTTTGGAAAGTGTACGCACATTCTGTACCCATCGCGGCAGGCCTCGTTACGTGGTACACAACCGTGACGTCACAACACGGACACACTCGCTCTGTTTATCTCGGCCGACTCTGCAGCGCCACACGTGCAGCCCCTGCCTTCGACAGTGCTCGGCCTTACAGTCTTCCCACTAATACGATACGTTTAGTATTGCGAAAGATTTGTCCTGTTATTAAGTTTTAGCGTTTAAATGGTGTACTGTTTGTTCTGCTACTGCTTTAATATGTTATCTAAACATGTAAATGGCGTACATCTAATCGATCGTTAGGAAAACAGGGATTACATGTTCCAAACGCACAAATTTCCATCGCTTTATTTTCTGCATCGACATTCGAATCGCACAGGCTTTGTTGCCAAAGAGTTTTCGTTGTGGTTCGCTTCCTCCTCTGCGAAGTAGTGCTGTGATTTCTTACACATTCCATCCACGTATCAAATCGGCATGAAAGTTGCCCTAATGAGAATAGAGAAGAAATTTAACATTACTAGGTGCTCGTACGAAGTGTGGTGTCCGCTCTCCGACGTGTCCGAAAAGTCCATACCAGGAAACCGCACTACAAAATGGCACGCATTGTGTATGTTGATAATCTTTAAAACCGTGTCCATCTACGGCAAGCACAGTTGCTAAGTTAAAACTAGTGTGTACTAATAAAATGTTTAATATGTCTCCAATACACTGACTTTACATAGGAAAGCGTCTCACGTTGAATTGCTAGAACAATATTTATAAAAGGTGGCAATGTTATTTACGCACTATCTTTTAAATAGATATGATGGTATCTGATACTCAACTACTAATGCAAAGAAACGTACTGATGCTAAAATGCTTTAAATTCTTGCTATCATTTAATCTTTAAAATTTAATAATTCTCTTCCTGTTAATATTTAATTAATTATCTTACGTCGTTCAGATTTCATAACGCTGACGGCCTTAAAATTTAAGTTGTTCAGTCCCTGTTTTGTTTTCTTTCAATTGTTGCGAGCCAGCGATGGTGCAATATTGTTCGCTTTCAAGTCTACACATTTATAAAAATCAGGTCCAGGAAACACTTTTGTGATCACGGTTGCGATTCAGACGGTATTCGCGTCATTGTACTGATTAAGAGTTATCGTTTCCGAAAGATGCAGGTTCGATCAAAGCTGTGTGCACTTTTGCGCGTATAATGAAAATATTCCTAACACGTCGCGTAGCAAAAAGTAACATGCCAGTCACAACCGTGGTCAAACGAAGGAAATATATGATGACATAAATGTTCTTCGCTGTTATTCAGGACAGGTTTAGATTAAACACCGCAATTATCAGTCTTTTTAAATCACTGTACGATACGCTTTAGAGACATTTGTTTTGAATAACTTGTATTTACCTTTTCTTATACAATATGGTCATTGTCCGCAAGAATTATCTCTCTCTCTCTCTCTCTCTCTCTCTCTCTCTCTCTCTCTCTCCTTTTTATAGCCTTTATACATTCACATTACATACATCGATTAAGAAACTTTTCTTTCTCTACCGACCAGTACGACAGCAAAACCCGCCCAGACAAAATGTCTTACATAGAATTACTTCTTACTTAAGAATCATATATAGTTTCGTAGTACAAACAATGCTAGTTTATTCCGTGCAATAGAAAGTCTTTGATTCACTGAGCACAAAAATTAAAATAATAAAATTATAATTACAATTTTAATATCGTCAGTTATTGTTTACTTTATGAAAATAAGGTTTGACATTGTCGTAATATTATTTTTCATCGTTGTAGCACTTTAACGTACTCTGAATATTTCTGTGAATGACGCATACTACTTTTCTTTCGTTCCGACCGACGCTTCGAAGTAAATATCGAAACTGCTTTGGAGTTTATCCACGTACGGTTCCAGAGGCTACATGTAGCAGCTTTCAGTCTAATCAGGATTGGTGACAAATGAAGCTGTTTTGTCTTCTGGTCTTAAGAAGCTGATAGCACCTCTTTGTTCCGACAGACTATGCTTGACCGTTCCTACACGTGGACCACAACGTCACACGCGTTTTGCTCAGGTTGTGCCGCAGGTGTATATTGAGACCAGAAAGGAAAAAAATGATGAAATCATTATATACGAGTTCCTTTCACTTCTGTGCCTGTTATTCAGTTCTCGCTGTATGCGATGCTTTATTTGGGAAGTAAGGAGCGTCTCTAGTTAGTTTCGGTAGCAAACTTTTGCCCACAGCTGAAACTCAGTTTCCAAACCACATCTGGCATGAAATGAGGTCGCCTTTACTAGTGAGGCGATGAAGCGATTTCCCAACTCTGGGTAAATCTGTTTTTTAACTTTCATTGCCTAGGGGAATTCACTGAAAGACCATAGTGTTGTCTCCCTTAACCCATAGAAAACACGACAACAAATAATACGGTCTTCCGATTAAACTACAGTTGAGAAAAGCCTTCACTTCATCATCGTAATCGCATTTCTTTTTCGTTCACCGCTCTATAGCTCTTCGCTATGAGATAAACGGACAACTAAAATGACGAGTTGTTTATAAATTGCCACGAAACCTGCTGTGGGCCGAAAATTCCGTTACAACTGGGAATGGAATTGCTCGCGACGGCATTTTTGCGTCAGACGCTGTCCGTGTTCTCGCCGAGTTAAACTCGAGTAGCGATTCAGGATTATCTTATAAAGTTCCATGGCCCTTCTTTCGGTGACCGTATCATTGTCATCGTGCTGCCAGGGAAGATGTCGATGTCTGCGACGCTGTTTCCCCACGTCGGGGCGTCAATGATTCGACGAATTACTCTGGAGTACAGTCGCTGTCCAGGTTGAAACTACAGTGGCGAGCGGTGGTCTAGCGGTTCTGGCGCTGCAGTCCGGAACCGCGGGACTGCTACGGTCGCAGGTTCGAATCCTGCCTCGGGCATGGGTGTGTGTGATGTCCTTAGGTTAGTTAGGTTTAAGTAGTTCTAAGTTCTAGGGGACTTATGACCTAAGATGTTGAGTCCCATAGTGCTCAGAGCCATTTGAACCATTTTTTTACAGTGGCGAAATCTGATCTGTGCGGCCTCTCTGATGACAGAATACGTAAAGCCTTTGTATGAAATAAAAAAGTCTGTTTACTTTGGTTTTGCGTTGATAACAGTGCTTCCAATATTTTTGCTTAAAACCCAAGTGCGAAATATTATACATAGTTAAGCCGAACATATTTCTCCGTCAGTTCTGCGTCCCCTGCGGCCTACAGAGCTTTGCCACTGATGGCGCTCCGAAAGGACAGCAGTTCGACTCTCTCGCGAGTGACGGCTGTTATCTGACCTTTCTTAAAATCCACCCACAGCAGGAGGTCGCGTCGCCCGCCATTCACGAGATGCGTGTCCGTTCCAACATGTGAATCACACGCCTAGTCGATGGCCAGTTGCACCTTTTTTAATGCATGCCGACAGTGCTGCTTCGCAGTCCGCACATTCATGGCCGGCCTTCTGTCACAGCTGCCTCCAGCTGATGGTATCCTAAATTTCTGAGGAGGAGGAGGAGGAGGTTGTGTGAGAAAATCTTCCAGAAAACACGTACAGAAATCGTCAAAACACACCGTCAAAACATTTTTATCCGGGTCAGTTAATGCATGAGATTCTGTTTTATTATGCCCACCCAGATCACACGCTTTGTGTGGTAAGAGTTGTTACGTATTTACGCTTCAAGCTTATCAATACTTGTAACGGCTAGAAACATTCGTCTTGAGTCACACCCAATTCTTAATTATATGCGCATTATCAGCGTCTATATTGTCAACAGACATCGATTGTGAAGATGTATAAAAAATTGTCGACAATGTCACCTGTTTTGTGCCGATGCGGAATTTAAACGCGGTGTGTATCGACAGATTCCATTCGTAACTGGAAACAGATTAAAATATATCTATCCAGAACCTTTACACACTGCACCTGTCAGGACAAAGAACACGTTCAAGTCAAACAGTAATTCACTGACAAGGCGGTAGAAAATTAAAACAAAGAAACTTGTCTCATCCATATTCTTCTGTCCTGTTGCTGGGCAGAGCCGGTCGCGAGAACCAATGCCGCAAGAGCTTTGTTCACTGTGCCTGAATCCGTTACACGCTGCACGCCGGCCTGTGCAAAATTTTGGACACAAACCGTGTTCCGTACCTTCGGCCAATCTCGAAACTCTGCCGTAGTGTCCTTCATATTCTTGCCATATATTAAAACAATCTTGCAAATTTTTTTGATTGTCACGTAAAACAAAAGTTAGTATTTTGATTGTCTCTTATTAAACGTGCTATCACTCGTGTTTCAATAGTCGACATCGCAAAGTTGTCCCACGACCCAGTTCGATTTGTATGTCTACGTACTCTTTCTAAATGATTGCCCAGTGTGGGACAAGCACATCTGCGGGAAATTCGTTATGATACAAGTATTATCTAGTATTCGAATCTCTGATTTGTCGGTTATATACATATTTCGGGAGGTGTATGCGGCCTTCAAATCGTTTTGTGACAGTAAAATAGTAGGACTGCTACTACATTCCACATCTGCGATGTCGATGCTGGATGTGTCCCTACAACCACAGCCACCTCTCGCTTAGTGGCAAAGGCTCCGCCACACAACAGTGGATGGTGACAAAAACGTCCCATAACCCTGTGTACAGCGGTGGGAATGTGAATTTACTTCAAGTCTTCTGCCCACATCTAAACGCCTAATCTTTTCAGGTGCAAAACGCTTCCACTAGTGCCCGCCTCATATTTCTTTCGACAACGAGCGTAATTCCGGTCTACTAATAAAGCAGCCACGAACGCTTTAATGGGCCTGGATAAGACTTTTGAACAACCCTTTACGTGTGATCTCCTCCTCACATTTCTCCACCTTATATTTTCAATGGCGTCCGTAAGGAATTCGTACTCTACATTACATGTTGACGTCTTCCTTTCACAATACGGAAACACCGCCAAGTTTGTTTCATCGTCGACAGTTGCTCAGCGGAGACCATGGGTGTGAAACGTATGAAGCTTGGAACGTACCGCAGAAGGTCGTTCCGGCTAGTGGAATCTATTAAGGTCTCACATGTAAGCACCACAACAGAAAATTGGTTTACGAAATTTTGGTCATCTAAATGTTGTGTCCCGCGTAGTCGATGTCTCTGTCGCGCCTTTCATCTTGACTGCTCAGTACAAACATGGAAACTCGCGGCAGGTATCCGATTCTGTTAGCCCACCTTGATGGACGGCTAGAATCGATATTCACCACATTTCAGTATTGTCAAAACAGTTAATAAGTAGAATAGTGTTTGCCTCTGGTCGGGAGAAGGAATAGGGGCTACTTGGTTCCATAGTGTCGTAGATATTTATCGAATGAAAAAAAAAATAGAGAAATTAATTTCACGGTATTCATTAGTCTCTGAATCCACACTTCCACATCATAAACACTATAAATTTATTTCGTCTTCATTCACGATGATAGTTCGAATGTCATAGACCCAGTTAAGTGTTTCGTCTAATTTTGAACGCTTTGGCAACTGAGCAACGGTGCATGCTTTCACTAATACCGATTCTGTGGGGTCTCCTACGTTGCTCCATAATAGCGTGACACACACGCTTGTCACGACATTTATGCGGTTACCGCTCCACTAGAGAACTTTTTGTAATCTGAAAACATATTACACGTCTAATTCCGTAGTGCCTCGTTATACGTGTCACATTTCCTTTTACATAGTTACTGTCTACTGAACTTTAAAGTTACAAATCGCTACCAACGCATTCTGACATCTTGCCATTGTTAGAACATCCTACGAACGATTAAGTGTACTGGACTCCTTAGAATTCGAACAACATTCTGTAACGTATCGTCTGGCATTTACAGGCCGGAAAAACTATTTGACCAAAAGTGTAGGGCACAGAGTGTCAAACGAAGGAATCTGAGTATAGAAAATGCAGGTCGCAGTTAAATATTTAAGGCGGTACGGCAGCATGGAAACGGTGGTCAGTTAGAACATTCTCTATACATACTCCTGTTAATTAAGTGGTCGCTCATTTTTCACTCTTTTTCACTTTTTTTAAATATACTCAAACAGAAACATGGGCATGTGATTGTCCTCATTTCTGAAGAAGTACTGTCTCGTTCGTCAGCTAAATGCGATACACGTGTTTGTGACGCTTGAAATTTATGTATACATTTTCTGTAAAATACCTATCATTTTGAACAAGGGCCTCAGTATGGCAGATTTCAATTACGTTCCCGTAGCGCTGAAAATATGAATTTACGACTCTTAGTTGCCATACACGCATTTCTATGTTTCATCCTGTCCTTCCGCCCGGCATTTTTGGTCAAACTGTTTCTCCACGCCCTGTATAACGGTGCTGGATGGCAAACCTCGCTCAAACTGCACTGTTTAAATTAGTCGCTTCATACGTTCGTTACACATACGTCACTGAATGACACCCAGTCAGGTCGTCCGCCTATATTCCGCCACGTCACTGGAAAGCCAGCACGCGATCCACAAATCACGAAACCGCACCAGATTCGCACAGTGACACCGTACTGGTCGTAAGCACATTCGGACATTAATCGCAATTGCAGATCGTTGTAATGTAGAAGCCGAGTTTATCTTTCCGTGAATTCCCCGTCTCCCGCAGACCACACAGCTCTGTGGCTTCATCAGCGGTCGATTGTTGCTGCTGGCGCCACGGGATGATGGCAGTTAGATTCAGAGTTTCTCCGGAGTAACTGGGACTCTGTTAAAGGAATGAAAACAGAAAGAAGTAACGAATGAGGCAACTCGGAATCAAACAGTACGTTTCTGGTAGTTTAATGCGATGACAATTTTGAATGACAACTTTGGTGATGCGACTGCGTTACTAGCAATTACAGAAACCCAGGTTTTAAGTTGGGCCCTCCACAGACAAACTCACTATAGTTATCGTCCGTGCCAAGTTTCATTTTAAACACAACGGAATTGTACTATTTCCAATGAACTACACATAACTGAGCCTGTAATTCATGACCAAGTTGACTATTACTACTACTACTACTCTCTTTTTTTTTAGGTAAGGAATTAGCAAAATGCTCTCAATCATCCTGGAAACAATTCCTCTATCCAGAGCATTTCTTTCTCCGACAGAGGTATGATTTTACAATTACCTTTGCATGTAATTCGTACTTTACTGTATAAACTGCATATTTAGTAAAAGGGCGAACCGAGTCAAGTACTGCATAGTGTGAATGAATGCTGCGATTTTCCAACAAAGAACAACGGGCACAAAATACTGAGACTCGCCTACAGATATCTGCCATCACCGAGCTGCAGTGGCAGCTGAGTCATTCGTGAAATCTTAATGGTGGCCACGGCTGCTGAGGCTCGTCTACAGATGCAGCAGCAGCCCACAGTGTGGGGTGACGTCACAAGGCACCCCTGTCTCCAAGACAACGCGCGACGTGTGTTACTATATCTTATCACTTATTTCCCTTTATCGAGCATTTCCATATTTACTCACCTTTGAACTCCACTATATTTTCTCGGTATCAATACAATCAATTTAAACGCTCTGTATAATACTTTTTTACGAGCGGCACGATTATTAACAATTTTACATTTAATTTTGTCGGGCACTTGTTCGTTAGCTACTGTATTTCCTCAATCTAAACCCAGCGTCAAACAAGTTGCGTGCACCTCTGAAACTTGGCCCGCCTTTACAAGGTACATCTCTAGTAGTGTTAGGTGCTTAACACGTCTGTACGATTTGCGTGCAAAACTTGATCTATGAAAAAGGCAGACGTCATTTCGCGTCTGCTGCCAGTTGTAAGATGCATTCCAGTAACGTGTCCCACCCACTGACCAGTTACGCCGATTTTAATCTGTCCACCCGGTGCCATATCGCCGCCCACAGATTCCTGGATAGTCCTCCTACGTAACACAACTTTTCCGCTCTTTGCCTCCCGCTGCTGTCGATGTAGTTCAGATTTGCCGTTTCAAGATTCGCCAGACAGTCGATCGCTCGTAACACGCGGTCCGCGACCGCTTTCTCTGAAGACTGCCGCCGGTTGTTAATTTGGCTCTTTCTCCATTCAGATGATGTATCTTCCAGTGTCGCACCTAACTGCTTATGCCTCTTGTTACTCCATGCTACGAATTGTGACCTTTTACTGAAGAACTAAAGAAAAATTAATGCCACGTATTATTTTGAGTAGTTGAAAAGTACACTTCGTAGGCAATATACTTGCACCTGACATTGAAATCAATTTTTTTCCTCTCAGGAAAAAAGAAAAGATGTTCCGGGGAGTGTTGGAATGTGACGAAAAAAACAGTATTTATTTCCATTCTTTGCAAAAGAAATAGGAAATATAAACTTATTTTATGTTTTAATATGCTACTGCTTATTTGAAAGCGCTTAGCAACGCTTCGCTCGAGAACGATAACAGTCTGAAATTTATTCTACGGCTCCTGACTGCGTTATACGATATTCTCTGGTGCTGTGTGGAGGCGAATTTGGAACCGCAGCCGCCTGTTTCTCTGGTGTGGCGGTCTTGTCCGCTCGCAGTTATCTCATTTTATCTTCTATCATACATATAGGCTACAGCCCTCCCTCGTTGCCCACTACAAGAGATTTCGATGTACGGATGTTCTGTTTTTATTTCTTGGAAGTGCGTGATTCGCACCCGAATCAGCGGTACACGCTGTGATGGCGCCCCGTGTTGCAGAAGACGGTAACTGCGAAAGGAGTTACAGAGGACGCAGTGTCGTCGATGGCCGACAGATGGCAGCATGTGACTTCCCGTGTTAAGCTTTGATATAGGGAATATGCCGGTGAAACGGAATACACAGCGCGAAAAAGATGTATACGGGCTCCATTGTGTATAATATGGACACTGAAATTCTCGTACCTTTATATAGTAAATTATAAATGTAGAACGGAGGAGAAAGTTTAGCGTAAAAATAAAATTTTTGAATCTTTTGTGTTTCCGTTTCGAGAAAGTAACGGTATGTTAATAATCGCTTTCATTCTGTCAAACAAAATATAAACGTTATTTAACAGTTCTACACACGGCTAATGAATGTGCTTTCCATAAAGCGATCTGTCGCTACCGCTTCTGGTTCGTCATGTAAACGCTATCATATCGACTCCCGAAACCTCGTTACCGATGCCGGATTTCTTGCTGTATTTCGAAGGAAAAAAACACCACCACAACATTCCATCGATTTACCGTTTTAAGCACATTCATTTTATCGAAGAATTGAGACTGCGGTCAGCACCCTTGTCGTGTCATGTCTGATAATGTGTAACGGTGCAGGACGGCGAAACCCCGCCCAACTGCCACTGCTTACGTTTGCGTTTTCTCACACACGTCAGTGACTGACTACCAAAAGGGACGCCACTCGAACGCCAGCACGGGTTACACAAAATCGTAAAACCAGCGTCGCATTCGCATAATGACACGGTACTGGCGTTGGGCACTTTTAATCGCGGTTGCAGATCGTAGCAAGACAGAAGCTGAGTTTATTTTTCCGTTAATTCTGCGTCTTCTGCAGCCCACAGAGCTTTGTCGCTGCCACAGTGACCTATTGTTGGTGCTGGCGCTCCAAAATGTTGGCAGTTTATAACTTGATCGCGAACAATGGCGGTTTTAAGGAGGAAATGAAAACGGAAAAAAATGATAGTATATGCACAACCACCACTCAAACTTTACATTTTTCGGCGTTAAAAATAAACCTTTAAACGATAAACAACGTCGGTGGGGCACACATAACTGCACGTAGTCCATATAAACCCTCATTTAGAGTTAGGCCTTCCACACACAAACTCGCAAAAGTTATCGTTCTGTCCAATCGAAATTACGCATCGTATTCTTCAATGAAAAATGGTACTTGTGGCGTCATGCTTGCGTGACACTTCCACCTGCCTATAGCAAACGATTGTCTTCTATATTAAACACTGTCCGCACATAAAAGCATTTCAATATTTTCGCAATAGTAATTGACGAGCTACAAAGATTTATCGTCTTGTTACTGCTTAATTATCATGTCGTCATTCACAAACGTTATGTGAGCTTCGAGCACCGGTTTGTTAACAAGGATTGATAATGTTTTATCGCTCTGCAACAGCGGCTGAAACTCGTATGCAGACGTAGAAGCCGAATCGCAAAAGTCGTCGTTCGTTCCAACAGAAACTACCTATATGATACTGGTCGCTAGAAAATGATATTAACTTATATAAGCGAGACTAATTTCCATAGCCGTTGTCTTCGCAAAGCTGAATGTTTCGTAAACTCATCATCATAATTAGTTCAGAGGCTTTCGTTTCTTCAGCAATACGTAAATGAACAATTACAGAGACTTGGAACCGTGCCGAAACTTTCGTTACAAATGGGAACGGAGTGTACCGCAGCGACATTGCTCAGACACTCGCTTTCGGCGTTCTTCGCCGGATTAGCCGCGAATAACAAACCGAGGTTCGGGCGAATCTCTCCGTCGCCTCTTTGTGGCCCAGCCGACTACAGCCGTGCTGGCAAACAAGGTGTCGATGTCTGCGACGCTGCTTCCACCACAGGTTAAAAGTTATCAAGTCTAGGAGAGCCTCTGCAGCTTCCCAGCAGCCGCCGTGACGGTACAAGTTACTGCTGTACACTCTCGTCTCTGCAGCCTGTCTTCTCACGGAACAGATGTTCCTTGGTTTTACCTGAATATAAATAACGTAAATAATGTTGCCAAAACACTACAGCGAATATTTACATTTATTACTAACTGTTTTCTCGCATTATCGTCCAAAGCATATTCAGGTTTCCTAATACCCTCACTGTTTTCACATGTGTTTGTGGCCGCCGGCAATCAAACGCGCCATTAGCAGTGCAGGAAACTCTCCGTCGTCAAACCAGCGTCGGAGACAAATTTGCTTACCGAGAAAGCAACTTGTGAAGGTTTGCATCTATTATAGAGCCGACACAGCTTGGCCTGTTGTAGGACACACTAAGAGAAGACATGTAGCACTCGAAAAAGACCGTCGTTTTAGGAAGTTAAGGAATTTCAAGGGCTTACTTTTTGCTTGTCTCTAGCTTCAATACACTCTAAAATCATCCCAGAGGTGTTTATCTTACCGTCTGCAACTCTGTCGCTTACGTATAATTAATCTGGCCTAAACTTGTGTTTTAGGAGCTGACTGCTTGACATGTTTTGCTTAATTTGGCACCTTCCATTGCGACGTGGTGCTGTGGCCCTTTACATATTCGGCCACACACTAAAAGTGTGTTACAATTGTCGTGATGATAATGGATAGAGAATGAGTTGTTGTTATTATCCTGCGTAGCTCTGCAGTCACTATGCGACAGTACTTAATTAACTAAAGGCCACGGCAGGCGTTACTTGCTCGTACACCACAGTGACGTCATAACATCCACACTCGCGTCTCATTCATTACGGCTGCCCACTGCCACATATGCTAGCCCTGAAATCTGGCGAGCCCGGCCTTTTTGCTTCTCGCTAGAATAACACGGCAACTACTCTAAAAAGAGACATGCATTTCTGGACAGACGATTTTTCCATTTAATACAACTTTACTACACATTTGGAAAGCGTGTAATCGGCGGATATCTGTCCGATCGTGTCTAACTCACGGGCTACAAGCGCAAAACGTACTCCTCACGGCTTTGTGTTCGCCTCGACAAACGGATTACGTGACGTCTGTTGCCAACATGCTGATTTTATTCCTGCAGCGTCTTCATATCTCGAAATTCTACCGCAGTCGGTTCCACATTCTTGGTATATATTAAAACAATCCGGCGATTTATTTGAATGACCACGAATACAAATGTTGTCATTTTTATTTCCTCTTCTTAAACGTACCATTCGCCGTGGTTCAACAGTCGACATCGCAAAGCTGTACCACAGATCGGCGCGATTTGTATATCTACACACTCTCTCGAAGCGATTGCCCAATATGGGACAAACACAACTGCCACGACATTTGCGATGATACAATTGTTCTCTACTATTCGAATCTCCGATTTCTCAGTAACATACTTGCGTAGGGGAGCGTATCTGGTACTCAGTCCGTTTCTGTGATCGTCAAATAGTGGGACAGCTACTATTTATTACATAGAGCAGTCTCTGCAAACGGATCTGCCAATAGCAGTTCCGTCTTATCACGCAACCTCTGCGATATGGATCCTGGAAATGTGCTTATGACCACAGCCAGGCTCTCGCTTAGTGGCGAGGGCCACGGCAAACAGTGGCCGGAGACAAGACACCCCCTGACTCTGTGCACAGCCGTGTGGATGGGTTTGTAGTCTTTGACAAGTTTTGTCGCCGTGCCTAAACGCCTAAAGCTTTTTGGTGAAATGTGTTTGCAACAGTGTCCATCTCGGACTTCTTTCCACAACGAGCGTAATCCTGATCGCTCAAGAAACCACCTACGAATGCTTCAATGGCCGAGCACGTGACTTTTGAACGTTGCTCCACTTCCAATCTCCACCCTCCATCACATCACGACTCCACTGGCGTCTGCCAGGAAGCCGTACTCTCCACTACTTGTTAATGTCTCCACCGCGTATTACGTACCGACTGATAAGTCTTCTTCGTGAAGGACATCTGCATTGCAGAGACCACGCGTGTTATCATTATGCAGCCCGGGACATCGTCGTTTGCTCACTCTAGCAAAGTCGATTACTGTTTAACGTGTAACCACATGATTAAAACTGTTTCCGAAATTTTCCTCCCCTGAATGTTGTTTTCCGTGTAGTCGTCGTCTCTGTCGTACCGTTCATCCTGACTGCTCAGTACAAACATGGAAACTTGCTGCAGGTGTCAGATACCTACATGGAGGACATGAGGCAAATTTCACGACATTTCAGTACAGTGAAAACCGTAAATAGAATATAGTTCGCCTCTGCCAGGGGAACAAATCAGGGCAACTCGGTCTCGTGGGTTACTGTGTCGCAGGTATATATCGAGATACGGAGAGCAGCTGATATCACGCTATTCATCGGTCTCTGAGTCATCACTTCCACATCACAGAAACTATAAAATTAATTCGTCTCTATGATAGGAGCAATGCTACCAACGCCATTAAAAGTTGCGTATCATTTTCAGTCCATAGGGAACTGACCAATGGTGCATTGTCTCTCTCGTTCCATTAATACCGACGTTGTAGGGGCTCATAATATGTTGCCCCATAATAATGTGCCAGACGCTTTTCTCACCACATTTATACATTTATTACTTGCTTAAACGTTTCGCATCTTCTTTCACGTACTTTCCGTCTACTAAATTTTATAGTTGTATATCGCTAACAACGCATTCCGTCATTTTGTCGTTTCCAGCACTTTCTATGGAGGCGTGGAGTTCGACTATCATTATGTCACTTGCTACGACACGCTTACTTAATTAAGTGGTGAGTCATTTTTCATTTACTTTGACCTTTTTAAGACATCTTCAAGTATTAAACATGGACATGCGATTGTCTTCATTTCTAAGGAAATATTGTGTGGTACGTCTCCTAAGTATGATGAACGTGTATGTGATGTTTTAAAGTTTTCTTGTTCTCATCCTGAAGACTGGTTAGTCCAAAGACTGTGTTCACCCGTACATTTTCTATAAATTACCTTTCATTTTGGGTAAATAAGTCTCCATGTCAGATTTTAATTACACTCCTGTAGCGCCGAAATTTCGCATTTGCGGCTCTTACTTGCGGCACCCAAATTCCTACGATTCGTACTGTCTTTCCGCCCTGCACTTTTGGTCAAATTGTTTTTCCGTACGCTGTATAACATTCCTGGATGGCAAACGTCGCTCAGCCAGCACCGTTTAAATTATTCACTTTTTACAGACGCTACACGTATCTCACTGAATGACACCCAGCCAGGTTGACCGCCCACATTCCGCCACGTCACTGGAAAGCCAGCACGCGATCCACAAAATCACGAAACCACCATCAGATTTGCATGGTGACACCGTACTGATTGTAAGCACACTCAGACATTAATCGCAAACGCAGATCGTAGTATGCAGAAGCCGTGTTTATCTTTCCGTTAATTCTGCGTCTGCTGCAGACCACAGAGCTCTGTCGGTTCATCAGCGGTCGATTGTTGGTGTTGGCGCCACGGAATGATGGCAGTTAGATTCAGGCTTTCTCCGCAGTAACTGGGATTCTATTAAAGAAATCAAAACAGGAAGGAGTAACGAAAGCGGCAACTGGCAGTCAAACAGTACGTTTCTGTTAATTTAACGCGTTGACAATTTTGAACGATAACGTTCGTGATGCGATTGAGTTACCAGCAATCACAGAAACCCAGGTTTTATGTTGCGTCCACCACAGACAAACTCACTAAAGATATCGTCCCTGCCACGTTCCTACGAACTACGCACAACTGAGCCTGTAATTCATGACGAAGTTGACTATTAATTTTACTAGTCTCGTATTTTTCTTAGGTAAAGAATGAGGAAAATGCTCACACGTGATAGAAGTGTTACGTCTATCATGCAATCGTGGAGGAGACAGTTGCTCCAGCCAGAGCAGAAACGCCCTTCATGTAATTTATATTTTTCTTTATAAACTGAACATTTAGTAACAGGGTGAGCCGAATTATATACTGCATAGTGTGAATAAATGTTTCAATTTTTTGAGCAACCGTGATAAACAAGAACAAAATACTAAGACTTGGCTACAGATGTCCGCCATCATAGGGCTGCAGTGTCAGCTGAGTCGTTCTGAAGTCTTAATGGCGGCCACAGCGGCTGAGGCGCCACATCGCACCGCTGTCTCCGTAGAGCACGCGCCACGTGTCTCGCTGCATCCAATCATTTATTTATCTTTACCGAGCATTTCGATAGTTTCTCACCCTTGAACACCAGTGTATTTTCTCGGTATCACTATAGTCAATTTAAACGCTCTGTATAATACTTTTTTACGAGCGGCATGATTATTAACAATTTTACATTCAATTTTTGTCTGGTTATTCGTTTGTTTCCGACTTTCCTCATTCTACACTCAGTAAACGTCAAGCATATTTGCTTGTACATTTCAAAGTTGCTCCACTATTACCGGGTATATCTTTAGTAGTATTAGGCGCATAACATATCTTTATAATTCATATGCAAATTCCGATCTTCCACAAAAAAGACACATGTCAATCCGTGTAGCTGGTTAAGAGAAACATTGGAGTCTCTCCCTACTCAAGCCAGCGAACTAATTTCCAAAACTGTGAGCACAGCATAATGCTGCGTCTGCTGCCGGTATCCTGTCCCACTCACTGATCAGTTACGCAATTTTAATCTGTCCACACAGTGGTATATCGCCGCCCACAGATTGCTGGATACTCTTCCTGCCTAACAGAACTTGCCCGGCCTTTGCCTCCCGCTACTGTTGATGTTCAGATTTTCCGTTTCAAGATCCGCCAGGTAGTCCGTCGCACTCGACACCTGATTCGCGACCGCTTTCTCTGAAGACTGCCGCCGGTTGTTACTTTAGCTCTTTCTCCATTCAGATGATGTATCTCCCAGCGCCGCACCTAACTGCTTATGTCTCTTGTTCTCCATGCCAGGAATTGTGCCCTGTCACTGAAGAACTAAAGAGAAATTAAGGCCACGTATTATATTAAGTAGTTGAAAAGTACGCTTCGCAGGGAATATACTTGCACCTGACTTTGAAATCAATTTTTTTCCTCTCACGAAAAAAGAAAAGATGTTCCTGTTAGTGTTGGAACGTGACGAAAAAAAAAACCTTATTTATTTCCATTTTTTTCATAGGACATAGAAAATATAAACTTATTTCATGTTTTAATATGCTACCACTTATTTGAAAGCGCTGACCAACGCCTCGCTCGAGAACGAAAACCATCTAGAATTTATTCTACACCGCCTGACTGCGTTATACGATATTCTCTGGGGCTGTGTGGAGGCGGATTTGGAATCGCTGCCGCCTGTTTTTCTGATGTGGCAGTCTCGTCCGCTCACAGTCATCACATTTTACTTTCTGTCATACAAACACGCTACAGCCTTCCCTCGTTGCCCAGAAGAGATTTCGATGTACAGATGTTCTGTTTTTATTTCTTGAAAGTGCGTGAATCGCACCCCAACCAGCGTTATCGAAAGACACGTTCTGATGGCGACCCGTGTTGCAGAATAAGTCAACTGCGAAAGGAGTTACAGAGGACGCAGAGTAGTCGATGGCCGACAGATGGCAGCATGCGACTTGCCGTGTTTAGCTTTGATATACCGAATAAGAAGTTGGAAAGGAATAAACAGCGTGGAAAAGAGTATGTTTACGGGCGGCATTGTGTCACTCAACGATCAAGGACCTTGCATATAATAATGGACACGGAAATTCTGATATCTTGTTGCAGAAAATTATAAATGTCGAACGAAGGAGAAATGTTAGGCGTAAAAATAAAATCTTTGTTTCTCTGTGTTTCCGCTTCGAAAAAGAAACTGTATGTTAATGATCGCTTTCATTGTGTCAAACAAAATATAAAACGTTATTTAACAGTGCTAGAGACGGCTACCGAATGTGCTTTTCATAAACCGAATCTGCCACTACCGCTGCTGGTCCGACATGTAAACGCTATCACATCGACTCCCGAAACATGGTCACGGATGCCGGATTTCGTACTGTATTTTGAAGCGAGAAAAAATACCGCAGCATTCCATCATTTTACGGTTTTAAGCACTTTAATTTTATCGAAAATTGAGACTGTGGTCAGTACCCTTGTCATGTCATGTCTGATAATGTGTAACGGTGCAGGATGTCAAAACCCCGCCCAACCGCCACTGCTTACGTTTGCATTTTTTCACACACGTCAGTGACTGACTACCAAAAGGGACGCAACCCGATCGCCAGCACGGGTTACACAAAATCGTAAAACCAGCGTCGCATTCGCATAATGACACGGTAATGACGTTGGGCATTTTTAATCGCGCGTGCAGATCGTAGAAAGACAGAGGCTGAGTTTATTTTTCCGTTAATTCTGCGTCTCCCGCGGCCCACACAGCATTGTCGCTGTCTCTGCGACTGATTGTTGCTGCTGGCGCTCCACAATGTCGGCAGTTTTAACTTTCGCGCGCATAATGGCGGTTTTATGGAGAAAATGAAAACGGAAAAGGGATAGTAAGTGCACAAGCGTCAGTCAAACTTTTCATTTATCGAAGTTGTAAGCGAGTAAACCTTTAAGCGATGAATAACGTCAATGGAACCCACATGACTGTATTTAATCTATATAAACCCACATTTATAGAGTTAGGCCCTTCAGACATAAACTCGCAAAAGTTATCGTTGTGTCCAATCGAAATTACGCATCGTATTCTTCAATGAAAAATACCACTGACTTCCAGTAATCACTTGTGGCGTCATGCTTGCATTACACTTCCACCTCCCTACAGCAAACTATTGTGTGCTATATTACACACTCTGTTCGCATTTGAAAGCATTTCAATTTTTCGCAATAGTAATGGACGAGCTATAAAGATTCAACGTCTTCTTCCTTCTTACTTATCTTGTTGGCATTCACATACATAATGTGAGTGCCGAGCACCGATTTGTTCACATGGAGAGCCAATGATTTATTGCTCTGAAATAGCGGCTAAAACTCGTATGCAGACGTGGACAGTAACAATCTATCGTAATCGTCACCAGGAAATGATACGAACTGATGTAATCGACAATAATTTCCGTAATCGTTCTCTTTCCAAAGCTAAATGTTTCGTACACTCATCATCGTAATTAGTTCAGAGGTTTTCGTTTCTTCAGCAGTACATAAACGAACAATTACAAAGAGGTGAATTTTTGAAATGTCGCGAAAGCAGTACTGCGCCGAAAATTTCGTTACAACTGCGAACGGAGTGGGTCGCAGCGGCATTCTGGATACAAATGCGTTCGGCGTGTTAGATTTGAATAAGAAATCAAGATTCGGACGAATCTCTCCATTGCCTCTCTCTGCACCAGCCGGCTGCAGCCGTGCTGTCAAAGAAGGCGTCGATGTCTGCGACGCTGCTTCCCCCCCCCCCCCCCCCCCCATGCTCGAATCGCAACCAAGTCGGGGAAATCCTCTGCAGCCCCTCAAGGAAAGGCTGTAGCCGCGGTGCCGGTACAAGTATCTGCTCTACGTTCCCGTCTCTTGCGGCCTGCCTTTCCACGGAACTGATATCCCTTGGTTTTACCTCAGTATAAATAACGCAACTAATTTTACCTAAAATACTACAGCGAATATTTACATTTATTGCTAACTGTTTTATCGCATTATCGCCCAAAGCATATTCAGGTTTCGTAATACCCTCTCTGTTTTCACACGTGTTTTTGGCCGTGGGCAAGCAAATTGCACAATTAGCAGAGCAGGAAACTCACCACCGTAAAACCAGAGACGAATTTGCTTACCTGGAAAGCTGCCTATGACATTATGTATTCTGGAACCGACACAGCTTGGTCTGTTATTGGCCACGCAAAGAAAATACATTTAGCACTCGAAAAGTTCCGTCGTTTTAGGAAGTTAAGGAATTTCAAGAGCATACTTTTTGTTTGTCTCTAGCTTTAGTTCACTCTAGAAACATCTGAGTGGTGTGTACGTAACCGTTTGCAACTCTGTCGCTTACATGTATTTATTCAGGCCTTACTTGTGTTGTA
>NW_026045589.1:0-26743 GCF_023898315.1 Schistocerca nitens | reverse complement strand
TCCAGAGACTTCCATCTGTAGCAATATCTCAAAGAACCTCACTGCGAAATCTGTTTCTTTTTTCGGTAGGATGGAATTATGTCAGTTTTAGAATATTGAAAACGCAATGTCACACGTGGCGTAGGAAATGCACCCTCCCTTTCGGGAACCAATGTGGCGCGTTGGACCGCATTCTTCCGTCGTTTCCAGTTTGAACTGTAACTAGCAAAACTGTATTTAGTAATAGGAACATTTTCACATCGATGCAAAGAAAACTAGATATTAACGAACGGCAAATAAGGCCGTTTCCTAGCATCAGCCACGCTGTGCATTACGCACTCGTGGGAAGCCAATGAAATACTTCCTGTGAGGCTCAAACTGTCGACCTTCACTTTACAATACTTAGGCACTGCCCCGGTGGTACCGACGCGTACATACTGAAACGTCTTTGGATCGTCAGTGAGTACTTCATATTAGAAATTACGTGTTCGCCCTGATGTGCATTAAAGGGCAGATTCTTCAGTAAAAGTTAGTTCTGCACTCAGTTACAGTATATGGCCCTAGCAGCACCAGGAAAACGGGTTCAGATGTGCTCGCCTTCCACTCGGCGTTGAGCGCCTACAGCGAGATTGCCTTCGGCCTCTGGCGCCAGGAGGGAAGGCGACACACCACGGCGCCATCAGCGCGTAGCAGAAGGCGGTGGTGGTGTGTCGGTCAGCATGGTTGCTTCCCAAGTAGCTGATCCGGGTTCGAAACCCGGACACCGCACGGAAGTTGTCTTCTTTACTCAGGAGAGTGTTTCCAACGCTCGCGATCGTCGAATTTCCGAACTGTCGTGTTACGAGTGATTTTCCTTCGCCCCTCGTCCCGCTCCGCGTAGGCTAGTGCGGATTGCGATTCACAGCATCGTGTGTCCCCATGTGTCGACTTGTCTCGACTTTGCTCGGCTGACGCGAAAGCTGACGCTTGCAAATGGGCGTATATGTAGAGGACAGGCGCTAGAAACGACTGGGAGAGACCAACTCGACAAACACACAACGGACCCTTTCATTTGACTGTGGCCGCAGGTTCGCGCGCGAATTTGGGTCCCGAGAGGCAAGAGAGGGGTCAGCGTGCTGGACCGTATCATTACAGCGCAACCACACAGAAAACTAAGGGAAAAGGCAAAATTAAAGAATCCAACAGCACGCAGACTTCCTAGTTAGCCACCGATTCGTGTACTAAGCACGCAAAAACGCTGCTTAACTTCGGTGATCGGACGAGAACCCGTGTCGTCAGCGTGGCCCACAAGTCGGCGAGAACGTTTCCAGACGTGCGGACATCTTAGTCCTTGTACAGATCACTTGGGATTTGCCTGGCAGTCTCTCGCACTGCCTTTTAGGGAAGCAATATGGAATAGCCCTTGGTGAGTTCTAACCCATACCCTTACCGTTGTTAGCATGACACACTAACTTAGTGAGCTCACTGCCCACACAATACGACCGCTTCAGAACTCCAGCACCTGAGCCACCGTTTCATCTATCTTTATTAAGGCCCTACGATTCATTTAAACACGTATGTGTTGCTGTTGAGGTTTTCTCGCTGTCGTTTGGAACCCAGAGCCACAACACAACAACAACAACGGAAACGTCCGTGAGAAGAGCTAAACCTCGACACAGGAAAAGTATGTTCCGCTATTTCTTTTCGACCGCTCGGGCTGTCACTGTCGTCTCTAGTAAAATCTGCATGGCGTGTTTCTGCGTAATTTACTTGTTCTGTAAGATCAAGGGAGTATGTTAGTTTCAGAATGTTTAAAATGCATTGTCAGATGTGGGGTTCGAACCCACGCTCCCTTATGGGAAACCAGAGCTTACAGCTGGCGCCTTAGACCGCTCGGCCAATCTAACGTGCGAGGCAAGGACTCCAGAGACTTCCATCTGTAGCAATATCTCAAAGAACCTCACTGCGAAATCTGTTTCTTTTTTCGGTAGGATGGAATTATGTCAGTTTTAGAATATTGAAAACGCAATGTCACACGTGGCGTAGGAAATGCACCCTCCCTTTCGGGAACCAATGTGGCGCGTTGGACCGCATTCTTCCGTCGTTTCCAGTTTGAACTGTAACTAGCAAAACTGTATTTAGTAATAGGAACATTTTCACATCGATGCAAAGAAAACTAGATATTAACGAACGGCAAATAAGGCCGTTTCCTAGCATCAGCCACGCTGTGCATTACGCACTCGTGGGAAGCCAATGAAATACTTCCTGTGAGGCTCAAACTGTCGACCTTCACTTTACAATACTTAGGCACTGCCCCGGTGGTACCGACGCGTACATACTGAAACGTCTTTGGATCGTCAGTGAGTACTTCATATTAGAAATTACGTGTTCGCCCTGATGTGCATTAAAGGGCAGATTCTTCAGTAAAAGTTAGTTCTGCACTCAGTTACAGTATATGGCCCTAGCAGCACCAGGAAAACGGGTTCAGATGTGCTCGCCTTCCACTCGGCGTTGAGCGCCTACAGCGAGATTGCCTTCGGCCTCTGGCGCCAGGAGGGAAGGCGACACACCACGGCGCCATCAGCGCGTAGCAGAAGGCGGTGGTGGTGTGTCGGTCAGCATGGTTGCTTCCCAAGTAGCTGATCCGGGTTCGAAACCCGGACACCGCACGGAAGTTGTCTTCTTTACTCAGGAGAGTGTTTCCAACGCTCGCGATCGTCGAATTTCCGAACTGTCGTGTTACGAGTGATTTTCCTTCGCCCCTCGTCCCGCTCCGCGTAGGCTAGTGCGGATTGCGATTCACAGCATCGTGTGTCCCCATGTGTCGACTTGTCTCGACTTTGCTCGGCTGACGCGAAAGCTGACGCTTGCAAATGGGCGTATATGTAGAGGACAGGCGCTAGAAACGACTGGGAGAGACCAACTCGACAAACACACAACGGACCCTTTCATTTGACTGTGGCCGCAGGTTCGCGCGCGAATTTGGGTCCCGAGAGGCAAGAGAGGGGTCAGCGTGCTGGACCGTATCATTACAGCGCAACCACACAGAAAACTAAGGGAAAAGGCAAAATTAAAGAATCCAACAGCACGCAGACTTCCTAGTTAGCCACCGATTCGTGTACTAAGCACGCAAAAACGCTGCTTAACTTCGGTGATCGGACGAGAACCCGTGTCGTCAGCGTGGCCCACAAGTCGGCGAGAACGTTTCCAGACGTGCGGACATCTTAGTCCTTGTACAGATCACTTGGGATTTGCCTGGCAGTCTCTCGCACTGCCTTTTAGGGAAGCAATATGGAATAGCCCTTGGTGAGTTCTAACCCATACCCTTACCGTTGTTAGCATGACACACTAACTTAGTGAGCTCACTGCCCACACAATACGACCGCTTCAGAACTCCAGCACCTGAGCCACCGTTTCATCTATCTTTATTAAGGCCCTACGATTCATTTAAACACGTATGTGTTGCTGTTGAGGTTTTCTCGCTGTCGTTTGGAACCCAGAGCCACAACACAACAACAACAACGGAAACGTCCGTGAGAAGAGCTAAACCTCGACACAGGAAAAGTATGTTCCGCTATTTCTTTTCGACCGCTCGGGCTGTCACTGTCGTCTCTAGTAAAATCTGCATGGCGTGTTTCTGCGTAATTTACTTGTTCTGTAAGATCAAGGGAGTATGTTAGTTTCAGAATGTTTAAAATGCATTGTCAGATGTGGGGTTCGAACCCACGCTCCCTTATGGGAAACCAGAGCTTACAGCTGGCGCCTTAGACCGCTCGGCCAATCTAACGTGCGAGGCAAGGACTCCAGAGACTTCCATCTGTAGCAATATCTCAAAGAACCTCACTGCGAAATCTGTTTCTTTTTTCGGTAGGATGGAATTATGTCAGTTTTAGAATATTGAAAACGCAATGTCACACGTGGCGTAGGAAATGCACCCTCCCTTTCGGGAACCAATGTGGCGCGTTGGACCGCATTCTTCCGTCGTTTCCAGTTTGAACTGTAACTAGCAAAACTGTATTTAGTAATAGGAACATTTTCACATCGATGCAAAGAAAACTAGATATTAACGAACGGCAAATAAGGCCGTTTCCTAGCATCAGCCACGCTGTGCATTACGCACTCGTGGGAAGCCAATGAAATACTTCCTGTGAGGCTCAAACTGTCGACCTTCACTTTACAATACTTAGGCACTGCCCCGGTGGTACCGACGCGTACATACTGAAACGTCTTTGGATCGTCAGTGAGTACTTCATATTAGAAATTACGTGTTCGCCCTGATGTGCATTAAAGGGCAGATTCTTCAGTAAAAGTTAGTTCTGCACTCAGTTACAGTATATGGCCCTAGCAGCACCAGGAAAACGGGTTCAGATGTGCTCGCCTTCCACTCGGCGTTGAGCGCCTACAGCGAGATTGCCTTCGGCCTCTGGCGCCAGGAGGGAAGGCGACACACCACGGCGCCATCAGCGCGTAGCAGAAGGCGGTGGTGGTGTGTCGGTCAGCATGGTTGCTTCCCAAGTAGCTGATCCGGGTTCGAAACCCGGACACCGCACGGAAGTTGTCTTCTTTACTCAGGAGAGTGTTTCCAACGCTCGCGATCGTCGAATTTCCGAACTGTCGTGTTACGAGTGATTTTCCTTCGCCCCTCGTCCCGCTCCGCGTAGGCTAGTGCGGATTGCGATTCACAGCATCGTGTGTCCCCATGTGTCGACTTGTCTCGACTTTGCTCGGCTGACGCGAAAGCTGACGCTTGCAAATGGGCGTATATGTAGAGGACAGGCGCTAGAAACGACTGGGAGAGACCAACTCGACAAACACACAACGGACCCTTTCATTTGACTGTGGCCGCAGGTTCGCGCGCGAATTTGGGTCCCGAGAGGCAAGAGAGGGGTCAGCGTGCTGGACCGTATCATTACAGCGCAACCACACAGAAAACTAAGGGAAAAGGCAAAATTAAAGAATCCAACAGCACGCAGACTTCCTAGTTAGCCACCGATTCGTGTACTAAGCACGCAAAAACGCTGCTTAACTTCGGTGATCGGACGAGAACCCGTGTCGTCAGCGTGGCCCACAAGTCGGCGAGAACGTTTCCAGACGTGCGGACATCTTAGTCCTTGTACAGATCACTTGGGATTTGCCTGGCAGTCTCTCGCACTGCCTTTTAGGGAAGCAATATGGAATAGCCCTTGGTGAGTTCTAACCCATACCCTTACCGTTGTTAGCATGACACACTAACTTAGTGAGCTCACTGCCCACACAATACGACCGCTTCAGAACTCCAGCACCTGAGCCACCGTTTCATCTATCTTTATTAAGGCCCTACGATTCATTTAAACACGTATGTGTTGCTGTTGAGGTTTTCTCGCTGTCGTTTGGAACCCAGAGCCACAACACAACAACAACAACGGAAACGTCCGTGAGAAGAGCTAAACCTCGACACAGGAAAAGTATGTTCCGCTATTTCTTTTCGACCGCTCGGGCTGTCACTGTCGTCTCTAGTAAAATCTGCATGGCGTGTTTCTGCGTAATTTACTTGTTCTGTAAGATCAAGGGAGTATGTTAGTTTCAGAATGTTTAAAATGCATTGTCAGATGTGGGGTTCGAACCCACGCTCCCTTATGGGAAACCAGAGCTTACAGCTGGCGCCTTAGACCGCTCGGCCAATCTAACGTGCGAGGCAAGGACTCCAGAGACTTCCATCTGTAGCAATATCTCAAAGAACCTCACTGCGAAATCTGTTTCTTTTTTCGGTAGGATGGAATTATGTCAGTTTTAGAATATTGAAAACGCAATGTCACACGTGGCGTAGGAAATGCACCCTCCCTTTCGGGAACCAATGTGGCGCGTTGGACCGCATTCTTCCGTCGTTTCCAGTTTGAACTGTAACTAGCAAAACTGTATTTAGTAATAGGAACATTTTCACATCGATGCAAAGAAAACTAGATATTAACGAACGGCAAATAAGGCCGTTTCCTAGCATCAGCCACGCTGTGCATTACGCACTCGTGGGAAGCCAATGAAATACTTCCTGTGAGGCTCAAACTGTCGACCTTCACTTTACAATACTTAGGCACTGCCCCGGTGGTACCGACGCGTACATACTGAAACGTCTTTGGATCGTCAGTGAGTACTTCATATTAGAAATTACGTGTTCGCCCTGATGTGCATTAAAGGGCAGATTCTTCAGTAAAAGTTAGTTCTGCACTCAGTTACAGTATATGGCCCTAGCAGCACCAGGAAAACGGGTTCAGATGTGCTCGCCTTCCACTCGGCGTTGAGCGCCTACAGCGAGATTGCCTTCGGCCTCTGGCGCCAGGAGGGAAGGCGACACACCACGGCGCCATCAGCGCGTAGCAGAAGGCGGTGGTGGTGTGTCGGTCAGCATGGTTGCTTCCCAAGTAGCTGATCCGGGTTCGAAACCCGGACACCGCACGGAAGTTGTCTTCTTTACTCAGGAGAGTGTTTCCAACGCTCGCGATCGTCGAATTTCCGAACTGTCGTGTTACGAGTGATTTTCCTTCGCCCCTCGTCCCGCTCCGCGTAGGCTAGTGCGGATTGCGATTCACAGCATCGTGTGTCCCCATGTGTCGACTTGTCTCGACTTTGCTCGGCTGACGCGAAAGCTGACGCTTGCAAATGGGCGTATATGTAGAGGACAGGCGCTAGAAACGACTGGGAGAGACCAACTCGACAAACACACAACGGACCCTTTCATTTGACTGTGGCCGCAGGTTCGCGCGCGAATTTGGGTCCCGAGAGGCAAGAGAGGGGTCAGCGTGCTGGACCGTATCATTACAGCGCAACCACACAGAAAACTAAGGGAAAAGGCAAAATTAAAGAATCCAACAGCACGCAGACTTCCTAGTTAGCCACCGATTCGTGTACTAAGCACGCAAAAACGCTGCTTAACTTCGGTGATCGGACGAGAACCCGTGTCGTCAGCGTGGCCCACAAGTCGGCGAGAACGTTTCCAGACGTGCGGACATCTTAGTCCTTGTACAGATCACTTGGGATTTGCCTGGCAGTCTCTCGCACTGCCTTTTAGGGAAGCAATATGGAATAGCCCTTGGTGAGTTCTAACCCATACCCTTACCGTTGTTAGCATGACACACTAACTTAGTGAGCTCACTGCCCACACAATACGACCGCTTCAGAACTCCAGCACCTGAGCCACCGTTTCATCTATCTTTATTAAGGCCCTACGATTCATTTAAACACGTATGTGTTGCTGTTGAGGTTTTCTCGCTGTCGTTTGGAACCCAGAGCCACAACACAACAACAACAACGGAAACGTCCGTGAGAAGAGCTAAACCTCGACACAGGAAAAGTATGTTCCGCTATTTCTTTTCGACCGCTCGGGCTGTCACTGTCGTCTCTAGTAAAATCTGCATGGCGTGTTTCTGCGTAATTTACTTGTTCTGTAAGATCAAGGGAGTATGTTAGTTTCAGAATGTTTAAAATGCATTGTCAGATGTGGGGTTCGAACCCACGCTCCCTTATGGGAAACCAGAGCTTACAGCTGGCGCCTTAGACCGCTCGGCCAATCTAACGTGCGAGGCAAGGACTCCAGAGACTTCCATCTGTAGCAATATCTCAAAGAACCTCACTGCGAAATCTGTTTCTTTTTTCGGTAGGATGGAATTATGTCAGTTTTAGAATATTGAAAACGCAATGTCACACGTGGCGTAGGAAATGCACCCTCCCTTTCGGGAACCAATGTGGCGCGTTGGACCGCATTCTTCCGTCGTTTCCAGTTTGAACTGTAACTAGCAAAACTGTATTTAGTAATAGGAACATTTTCACATCGATGCAAAGAAAACTAGATATTAACGAACGGCAAATAAGGCCGTTTCCTAGCATCAGCCACGCTGTGCATTACGCACTCGTGGGAAGCCAATGAAATACTTCCTGTGAGGCTCAAACTGTCGACCTTCACTTTACAATACTTAGGCACTGCCCCGGTGGTACCGACGCGTACATACTGAAACGTCTTTGGATCGTCAGTGAGTACTTCATATTAGAAATTACGTGTTCGCCCTGATGTGCATTAAAGGGCAGATTCTTCAGTAAAAGTTAGTTCTGCACTCAGTTACAGTATATGGCCCTAGCAGCACCAGGAAAACGGGTTCAGATGTGCTCGCCTTCCACTCGGCGTTGAGCGCCTACAGCGAGATTGCCTTCGGCCTCTGGCGCCAGGAGGGAAGGCGACACACCACGGCGCCATCAGCGCGTAGCAGAAGGCGGTGGTGGTGTGTCGGTCAGCATGGTTGCTTCCCAAGTAGCTGATCCGGGTTCGAAACCCGGACACCGCACGGAAGTTGTCTTCTTTACTCAGGAGAGTGTTTCCAACGCTCGCGATCGTCGAATTTCCGAACTGTCGTGTTACGAGTGATTTTCCTTCGCCCCTCGTCCCGCTCCGCGTAGGCTAGTGCGGATTGCGATTCACAGCATCGTGTGTCCCCATGTGTCGACTTGTCTCGACTTTGCTCGGCTGACGCGAAAGCTGACGCTTGCAAATGGGCGTATATGTAGAGGACAGGCGCTAGAAACGACTGGGAGAGACCAACTCGACAAACACACAACGGACCCTTTCATTTGACTGTGGCCGCAGGTTCGCGCGCGAATTTGGGTCCCGAGAGGCAAGAGAGGGGTCAGCGTGCTGGACCGTATCATTACAGCGCAACCACACAGAAAACTAAGGGAAAAGGCAAAATTAAAGAATCCAACAGCACGCAGACTTCCTAGTTAGCCACCGATTCGTGTACTAAGCACGCAAAAACGCTGCTTAACTTCGGTGATCGGACGAGAACCCGTGTCGTCAGCGTGGCCCACAAGTCGGCGAGAACGTTTCCAGACGTGCGGACATCTTAGTCCTTGTACAGATCACTTGGGATTTGCCTGGCAGTCTCTCGCACTGCCTTTTAGGGAAGCAATATGGAATAGCCCTTGGTGAGTTCTAACCCATACCCTTACCGTTGTTAGCATGACACACTAACTTAGTGAGCTCACTGCCCACACAATACGACCGCTTCAGAACTCCAGCACCTGAGCCACCGTTTCATCTATCTTTATTAAGGCCCTACGATTCATTTAAACACGTATGTGTTGCTGTTGAGGTTTTCTCGCTGTCGTTTGGAACCCAGAGCCACAACACAACAACAACAACGGAAACGTCCGTGAGAAGAGCTAAACCTCGACACAGGAAAAGTATGTTCCGCTATTTCTTTTCGACCGCTCGGGCTGTCACTGTCGTCTCTAGTAAAATCTGCATGGCGTGTTTCTGCGTAATTTACTTGTTCTGTAAGATCAAGGGAGTATGTTAGTTTCAGAATGTTTAAAATGCATTGTCAGATGTGGGGTTCGAACCCACGCTCCCTTATGGGAAACCAGAGCTTACAGCTGGCGCCTTAGACCGCTCGGCCAATCTAACGTGCGAGGCAAGGACTCCAGAGACTTCCATCTGTAGCAATATCTCAAAGAACCTCACTGCGAAATCTGTTTCTTTTTTCGGTAGGATGGAATTATGTCAGTTTTAGAATATTGAAAACGCAATGTCACACGTGGCGTAGGAAATGCACCCTCCCTTTCGGGAACCAATGTGGCGCGTTGGACCGCATTCTTCCGTCGTTTCCAGTTTGAACTGTAACTAGCAAAACTGTATTTAGTAATAGGAACATTTTCACATCGATGCAAAGAAAACTAGATATTAACGAACGGCAAATAAGGCCGTTTCCTAGCATCAGCCACGCTGTGCATTACGCACTCGTGGGAAGCCAATGAAATACTTCCTGTGAGGCTCAAACTGTCGACCTTCACTTTACAATACTTAGGCACTGCCCCGGTGGTACCGACGCGTACATACTGAAACGTCTTTGGATCGTCAGTGAGTACTTCATATTAGAAATTACGTGTTCGCCCTGATGTGCATTAAAGGGCAGATTCTTCAGTAAAAGTTAGTTCTGCACTCAGTTACAGTATATGGCCCTAGCAGCACCAGGAAAACGGGTTCAGATGTGCTCGCCTTCCACTCGGCGTTGAGCGCCTACAGCGAGATTGCCTTCGGCCTCTGGCGCCAGGAGGGAAGGCGACACACCACGGCGCCATCAGCGCGTAGCAGAAGGCGGTGGTGGTGTGTCGGTCAGCATGGTTGCTTCCCAAGTAGCTGATCCGGGTTCGAAACCCGGACACCGCACGGAAGTTGTCTTCTTTACTCAGGAGAGTGTTTCCAACGCTCGCGATCGTCGAATTTCCGAACTGTCGTGTTACGAGTGATTTTCCTTCGCCCCTCGTCCCGCTCCGCGTAGGCTAGTGCGGATTGCGATTCACAGCATCGTGTGTCCCCATGTGTCGACTTGTCTCGACTTTGCTCGGCTGACGCGAAAGCTGACGCTTGCAAATGGGCGTATATGTAGAGGACAGGCGCTAGAAACGACTGGGAGAGACCAACTCGACAAACACACAACGGACCCTTTCATTTGACTGTGGCCGCAGGTTCGCGCGCGAATTTGGGTCCCGAGAGGCAAGAGAGGGGTCAGCGTGCTGGACCGTATCATTACAGCGCAACCACACAGAAAACTAAGGGAAAAGGCAAAATTAAAGAATCCAACAGCACGCAGACTTCCTAGTTAGCCACCGATTCGTGTACTAAGCACGCAAAAACGCTGCTTAACTTCGGTGATCGGACGAGAACCCGTGTCGTCAGCGTGGCCCACAAGTCGGCGAGAACGTTTCCAGACGTGCGGACATCTTAGTCCTTGTACAGATCACTTGGGATTTGCCTGGCAGTCTCTCGCACTGCCTTTTAGGGAAGCAATATGGAATAGCCCTTGGTGAGTTCTAACCCATACCCTTACCGTTGTTAGCATGACACACTAACTTAGTGAGCTCACTGCCCACACAATACGACCGCTTCAGAACTCCAGCACCTGAGCCACCGTTTCATCTATCTTTATTAAGGCCCTACGATTCATTTAAACACGTATGTGTTGCTGTTGAGGTTTTCTCGCTGTCGTTTGGAACCCAGAGCCACAACACAACAACAACAACGGAAACGTCCGTGAGAAGAGCTAAACCTCGACACAGGAAAAGTATGTTCCGCTATTTCTTTTCGACCGCTCGGGCTGTCACTGTCGTCTCTAGTAAAATCTGCATGGCGTGTTTCTGCGTAATTTACTTGTTCTGTAAGATCAAGGGAGTATGTTAGTTTCAGAATGTTTAAAATGCATTGTCAGATGTGGGGTTCGAACCCACGCTCCCTTATGGGAAACCAGAGCTTACAGCTGGCGCCTTAGACCGCTCGGCCAATCTAACGTGCGAGGCAAGGACTCCAGAGACTTCCATCTGTAGCAATATCTCAAAGAACCTCACTGCGAAATCTGTTTCTTTTTTCGGTAGGATGGAATTATGTCAGTTTTAGAATATTGAAAACGCAATGTCACACGTGGCGTAGGAAATGCACCCTCCCTTTCGGGAACCAATGTGGCGCGTTGGACCGCATTCTTCCGTCGTTTCCAGTTTGAACTGTAACTAGCAAAACTGTATTTAGTAATAGGAACATTTTCACATCGATGCAAAGAAAACTAGATATTAACGAACGGCAAATAAGGCCGTTTCCTAGCATCAGCCACGCTGTGCATTACGCACTCGTGGGAAGCCAATGAAATACTTCCTGTGAGGCTCAAACTGTCGACCTTCACTTTACAATACTTAGGCACTGCCCCGGTGGTACCGACGCGTACATACTGAAACGTCTTTGGATCGTCAGTGAGTACTTCATATTAGAAATTACGTGTTCGCCCTGATGTGCATTAAAGGGCAGATTCTTCAGTAAAAGTTAGTTCTGCACTCAGTTACAGTATATGGCCCTAGCAGCACCAGGAAAACGGGTTCAGATGTGCTCGCCTTCCACTCGGCGTTGAGCGCCTACAGCGAGATTGCCTTCGGCCTCTGGCGCCAGGAGGGAAGGCGACACACCACGGCGCCATCAGCGCGTAGCAGAAGGCGGTGGTGGTGTGTCGGTCAGCATGGTTGCTTCCCAAGTAGCTGATCCGGGTTCGAAACCCGGACACCGCACGGAAGTTGTCTTCTTTACTCAGGAGAGTGTTTCCAACGCTCGCGATCGTCGAATTTCCGAACTGTCGTGTTACGAGTGATTTTCCTTCGCCCCTCGTCCCGCTCCGCGTAGGCTAGTGCGGATTGCGATTCACAGCATCGTGTGTCCCCATGTGTCGACTTGTCTCGACTTTGCTCGGCTGACGCGAAAGCTGACGCTTGCAAATGGGCGTATATGTAGAGGACAGGCGCTAGAAACGACTGGGAGAGACCAACTCGACAAACACACAACGGACCCTTTCATTTGACTGTGGCCGCAGGTTCGCGCGCGAATTTGGGTCCCGAGAGGCAAGAGAGGGGTCAGCGTGCTGGACCGTATCATTACAGCGCAACCACACAGAAAACTAAGGGAAAAGGCAAAATTAAAGAATCCAACAGCACGCAGACTTCCTAGTTAGCCACCGATTCGTGTACTAAGCACGCAAAAACGCTGCTTAACTTCGGTGATCGGACGAGAACCCGTGTCGTCAGCGTGGCCCACAAGTCGGCGAGAACGTTTCCAGACGTGCGGACATCTTAGTCCTTGTACAGATCACTTGGGATTTGCCTGGCAGTCTCTCGCACTGCCTTTTAGGGAAGCAATATGGAATAGCCCTTGGTGAGTTCTAACCCATACCCTTACCGTTGTTAGCATGACACACTAACTTAGTGAGCTCACTGCCCACACAATACGACCGCTTCAGAACTCCAGCACCTGAGCCACCGTTTCATCTATCTTTATTAAGGCCCTACGATTCATTTAAACACGTATGTGTTGCTGTTGAGGTTTTCTCGCTGTCGTTTGGAACCCAGAGCCACAACACAACAACAACAACGGAAACGTCCGTGAGAAGAGCTAAACCTCGACACAGGAAAAGTATGTTCCGCTATTTCTTTTCGACCGCTCGGGCTGTCACTGTCGTCTCTAGTAAAATCTGCATGGCGTGTTTCTGCGTAATTTACTTGTTCTGTAAGATCAAGGGAGTATGTTAGTTTCAGAATGTTTAAAATGCATTGTCAGATGTGGGGTTCGAACCCACGCTCCCTTATGGGAAACCAGAGCTTACAGCTGGCGCCTTAGACCGCTCGGCCAATCTAACGTGCGAGGCAAGGACTCCAGAGACTTCCATCTGTAGCAATATCTCAAAGAACCTCACTGCGAAATCTGTTTCTTTTTTCGGTAGGATGGAATTATGTCAGTTTTAGAATATTGAAAACGCAATGTCACACGTGGCGTAGGAAATGCACCCTCCCTTTCGGGAACCAATGTGGCGCGTTGGACCGCATTCTTCCGTCGTTTCCAGTTTGAACTGTAACTAGCAAAACTGTATTTAGTAATAGGAACATTTTCACATCGATGCAAAGAAAACTAGATATTAACGAACGGCAAATAAGGCCGTTTCCTAGCATCAGCCACGCTGTGCATTACGCACTCGTGGGAAGCCAATGAAATACTTCCTGTGAGGCTCAAACTGTCGACCTTCACTTTACAATACTTAGGCACTGCCCCGGTGGTACCGACGCGTACATACTGAAACGTCTTTGGATCGTCAGTGAGTACTTCATATTAGAAATTACGTGTTCGCCCTGATGTGCATTAAAGGGCAGATTCTTCAGTAAAAGTTAGTTCTGCACTCAGTTACAGTATATGGCCCTAGCAGCACCAGGAAAACGGGTTCAGATGTGCTCGCCTTCCACTCGGCGTTGAGCGCCTACAGCGAGATTGCCTTCGGCCTCTGGCGCCAGGAGGGAAGGCGACACACCACGGCGCCATCAGCGCGTAGCAGAAGGCGGTGGTGGTGTGTCGGTCAGCATGGTTGCTTCCCAAGTAGCTGATCCGGGTTCGAAACCCGGACACCGCACGGAAGTTGTCTTCTTTACTCAGGAGAGTGTTTCCAACGCTCGCGATCGTCGAATTTCCGAACTGTCGTGTTACGAGTGATTTTCCTTCGCCCCTCGTCCCGCTCCGCGTAGGCTAGTGCGGATTGCGATTCACAGCATCGTGTGTCCCCATGTGTCGACTTGTCTCGACTTTGCTCGGCTGACGCGAAAGCTGACGCTTGCAAATGGGCGTATATGTAGAGGACAGGCGCTAGAAACGACTGGGAGAGACCAACTCGACAAACACACAACGGACCCTTTCATTTGACTGTGGCCGCAGGTTCGCGCGCGAATTTGGGTCCCGAGAGGCAAGAGAGGGGTCAGCGTGCTGGACCGTATCATTACAGCGCAACCACACAGAAAACTAAGGGAAAAGGCAAAATTAAAGAATCCAACAGCACGCAGACTTCCTAGTTAGCCACCGATTCGTGTACTAAGCACGCAAAAACGCTGCTTAACTTCGGTGATCGGACGAGAACCCGTGTCGTCAGCGTGGCCCACAAGTCGGCGAGAACGTTTCCAGACGTGCGGACATCTTAGTCCTTGTACAGATCACTTGGGATTTGCCTGGCAGTCTCTCGCACTGCCTTTTAGGGAAGCAATATGGAATAGCCCTTGGTGAGTTCTAACCCATACCCTTACCGTTGTTAGCATGACACACTAACTTAGTGAGCTCACTGCCCACACAATACGACCGCTTCAGAACTCCAGCACCTGAGCCACCGTTTCATCTATCTTTATTAAGGCCCTACGATTCATTTAAACACGTATGTGTTGCTGTTGAGGTTTTCTCGCTGTCGTTTGGAACCCAGAGCCACAACACAACAACAACAACGGAAACGTCCGTGAGAAGAGCTAAACCTCGACACAGGAAAAGTATGTTCCGCTATTTCTTTTCGACCGCTCGGGCTGTCACTGTCGTCTCTAGTAAAATCTGCATGGCGTGTTTCTGCGTAATTTACTTGTTCTGTAAGATCAAGGGAGTATGTTAGTTTCAGAATGTTTAAAATGCATTGTCAGATGTGGGGTTCGAACCCACGCTCCCTTATGGGAAACCAGAGCTTACAGCTGGCGCCTTAGACCGCTCGGCCAATCTAACGTGCGAGGCAAGGACTCCAGAGACTTCCATCTGTAGCAATATCTCAAAGAACCTCACTGCGAAATCTGTTTCTTTTTTCGGTAGGATGGAATTATGTCAGTTTTAGAATATTGAAAACGCAATGTCACACGTGGCGTAGGAAATGCACCCTCCCTTTCGGGAACCAATGTGGCGCGTTGGACCGCATTCTTCCGTCGTTTCCAGTTTGAACTGTAACTAGCAAAACTGTATTTAGTAATAGGAACATTTTCACATCGATGCAAAGAAAACTAGATATTAACGAACGGCAAATAAGGCCGTTTCCTAGCATCAGCCACGCTGTGCATTACGCACTCGTGGGAAGCCAATGAAATACTTCCTGTGAGGCTCAAACTGTCGACCTTCACTTTACAATACTTAGGCACTGCCCCGGTGGTACCGACGCGTACATACTGAAACGTCTTTGGATCGTCAGTGAGTACTTCATATTAGAAATTACGTGTTCGCCCTGATGTGCATTAAAGGGCAGATTCTTCAGTAAAAGTTAGTTCTGCACTCAGTTACAGTATATGGCCCTAGCAGCACCAGGAAAACGGGTTCAGATGTGCTCGCCTTCCACTCGGCGTTGAGCGCCTACAGCGAGATTGCCTTCGGCCTCTGGCGCCAGGAGGGAAGGCGACACACCACGGCGCCATCAGCGCGTAGCAGAAGGCGGTGGTGGTGTGTCGGTCAGCATGGTTGCTTCCCAAGTAGCTGATCCGGGTTCGAAACCCGGACACCGCACGGAAGTTGTCTTCTTTACTCAGGAGAGTGTTTCCAACGCTCGCGATCGTCGAATTTCCGAACTGTCGTGTTACGAGTGATTTTCCTTCGCCCCTCGTCCCGCTCCGCGTAGGCTAGTGCGGATTGCGATTCACAGCATCGTGTGTCCCCATGTGTCGACTTGTCTCGACTTTGCTCGGCTGACGCGAAAGCTGACGCTTGCAAATGGGCGTATATGTAGAGGACAGGCGCTAGAAACGACTGGGAGAGACCAACTCGACAAACACACAACGGACCCTTTCATTTGACTGTGGCCGCAGGTTCGCGCGCGAATTTGGGTCCCGAGAGGCAAGAGAGGGGTCAGCGTGCTGGACCGTATCATTACAGCGCAACCACACAGAAAACTAAGGGAAAAGGCAAAATTAAAGAATCCAACAGCACGCAGACTTCCTAGTTAGCCACCGATTCGTGTACTAAGCACGCAAAAACGCTGCTTAACTTCGGTGATCGGACGAGAACCCGTGTCGTCAGCGTGGCCCACAAGTCGGCGAGAACGTTTCCAGACGTGCGGACATCTTAGTCCTTGTACAGATCACTTGGGATTTGCCTGGCAGTCTCTCGCACTGCCTTTTAGGGAAGCAATATGGAATAGCCCTTGGTGAGTTCTAACCCATACCCTTACCGTTGTTAGCATGACACACTAACTTAGTGAGCTCACTGCCCACACAATACGACCGCTTCAGAACTCCAGCACCTGAGCCACCGTTTCATCTATCTTTATTAAGGCCCTACGATTCATTTAAACACGTATGTGTTGCTGTTGAGGTTTTCTCGCTGTCGTTTGGAACCCAGAGCCACAACACAACAACAACAACGGAAACGTCCGTGAGAAGAGCTAAACCTCGACACAGGAAAAGTATGTTCCGCTATTTCTTTTCGACCGCTCGGGCTGTCACTGTCGTCTCTAGTAAAATCTGCATGGCGTGTTTCTGCGTAATTTACTTGTTCTGTAAGATCAAGGGAGTATGTTAGTTTCAGAATGTTTAAAATGCATTGTCAGATGTGGGGTTCGAACCCACGCTCCCTTATGGGAAACCAGAGCTTACAGCTGGCGCCTTAGACCGCTCGGCCAATCTAACGTGCGAGGCAAGGACTCCAGAGACTTCCATCTGTAGCAATATCTCAAAGAACCTCACTGCGAAATCTGTTTCTTTTTTCGGTAGGATGGAATTATGTCAGTTTTAGAATATTGAAAACGCAATGTCACACGTGGCGTAGGAAATGCACCCTCCCTTTCGGGAACCAATGTGGCGCGTTGGACCGCATTCTTCCGTCGTTTCCAGTTTGAACTGTAACTAGCAAAACTGTATTTAGTAATAGGAACATTTTCACATCGATGCAAAGAAAACTAGATATTAACGAACGGCAAATAAGGCCGTTTCCTAGCATCAGCCACGCTGTGCATTACGCACTCGTGGGAAGCCAATGAAATACTTCCTGTGAGGCTCAAACTGTCGACCTTCACTTTACAATACTTAGGCACTGCCCCGGTGGTACCGACGCGTACATACTGAAACGTCTTTGGATCGTCAGTGAGTACTTCATATTAGAAATTACGTGTTCGCCCTGATGTGCATTAAAGGGCAGATTCTTCAGTAAAAGTTAGTTCTGCACTCAGTTACAGTATATGGCCCTAGCAGCACCAGGAAAACGGGTTCAGATGTGCTCGCCTTCCACTCGGCGTTGAGCGCCTACAGCGAGATTGCCTTCGGCCTCTGGCGCCAGGAGGGAAGGCGACACACCACGGCGCCATCAGCGCGTAGCAGAAGGCGGTGGTGGTGTGTCGGTCAGCATGGTTGCTTCCCAAGTAGCTGATCCGGGTTCGAAACCCGGACACCGCACGGAAGTTGTCTTCTTTACTCAGGAGAGTGTTTCCAACGCTCGCGATCGTCGAATTTCCGAACTGTCGTGTTACGAGTGATTTTCCTTCGCCCCTCGTCCCGCTCCGCGTAGGCTAGTGCGGATTGCGATTCACAGCATCGTGTGTCCCCATGTGTCGACTTGTCTCGACTTTGCTCGGCTGACGCGAAAGCTGACGCTTGCAAATGGGCGTATATGTAGAGGACAGGCGCTAGAAACGACTGGGAGAGACCAACTCGACAAACACACAACGGACCCTTTCATTTGACTGTGGCCGCAGGTTCGCGCGCGAATTTGGGTCCCGAGAGGCAAGAGAGGGGTCAGCGTGCTGGACCGTATCATTACAGCGCAACCACACAGAAAACTAAGGGAAAAGGCAAAATTAAAGAATCCAACAGCACGCAGACTTCCTAGTTAGCCACCGATTCGTGTACTAAGCACGCAAAAACGCTGCTTAACTTCGGTGATCGGACGAGAACCCGTGTCGTCAGCGTGGCCCACAAGTCGGCGAGAACGTTTCCAGACGTGCGGACATCTTAGTCCTTGTACAGATCACTTGGGATTTGCCTGGCAGTCTCTCGCACTGCCTTTTAGGGAAGCAATATGGAATAGCCCTTGGTGAGTTCTAACCCATACCCTTACCGTTGTTAGCATGACACACTAACTTAGTGAGCTCACTGCCCACACAATACGACCGCTTCAGAACTCCAGCACCTGAGCCACCGTTTCATCTATCTTTATTAAGGCCCTACGATTCATTTAAACACGTATGTGTTGCTGTTGAGGTTTTCTCGCTGTCGTTTGGAACCCAGAGCCACAACACAACAACAACAACGGAAACGTCCGTGAGAAGAGCTAAACCTCGACACAGGAAAAGTATGTTCCGCTATTTCTTTTCGACCGCTCGGGCTGTCACTGTCGTCTCTAGTAAAATCTGCATGGCGTGTTTCTGCGTAATTTACTTGTTCTGTAAGATCAAGGGAGTATGTTAGTTTCAGAATGTTTAAAATGCATTGTCAGATGTGGGGTTCGAACCCACGCTCCCTTATGGGAAACCAGAGCTTACAGCTGGCGCCTTAGACCGCTCGGCCAATCTAACGTGCGAGGCAAGGACTCCAGAGACTTCCATCTGTAGCAATATCTCAAAGAACCTCACTGCGAAATCTGTTTCTTTTTTCGGTAGGATGGAATTATGTCAGTTTTAGAATATTGAAAACGCAATGTCACACGTGGCGTAGGAAATGCACCCTCCCTTTCGGGAACCAATGTGGCGCGTTGGACCGCATTCTTCCGTCGTTTCCAGTTTGAACTGTAACTAGCAAAACTGTATTTAGTAATAGGAACATTTTCACATCGATGCAAAGAAAACTAGATATTAACGAACGGCAAATAAGGCCGTTTCCTAGCATCAGCCACGCTGTGCATTACGCACTCGTGGGAAGCCAATGAAATACTTCCTGTGAGGCTCAAACTGTCGACCTTCACTTTACAATACTTAGGCACTGCCCCGGTGGTACCGACGCGTACATACTGAAACGTCTTTGGATCGTCAGTGAGTACTTCATATTAGAAATTACGTGTTCGCCCTGATGTGCATTAAAGGGCAGATTCTTCAGTAAAAGTTAGTTCTGCACTCAGTTACAGTATATGGCCCTAGCAGCACCAGGAAAACGGGTTCAGATGTGCTCGCCTTCCACTCGGCGTTGAGCGCCTACAGCGAGATTGCCTTCGGCCTCTGGCGCCAGGAGGGAAGGCGACACACCACGGCGCCATCAGCGCGTAGCAGAAGGCGGTGGTGGTGTGTCGGTCAGCATGGTTGCTTCCCAAGTAGCTGATCCGGGTTCGAAACCCGGACACCGCACGGAAGTTGTCTTCTTTACTCAGGAGAGTGTTTCCAACGCTCGCGATCGTCGAATTTCCGAACTGTCGTGTTACGAGTGATTTTCCTTCGCCCCTCGTCCCGCTCCGCGTAGGCTAGTGCGGATTGCGATTCACAGCATCGTGTGTCCCCATGTGTCGACTTGTCTCGACTTTGCTCGGCTGACGCGAAAGCTGACGCTTGCAAATGGGCGTATATGTAGAGGACAGGCGCTAGAAACGACTGGGAGAGACCAACTCGACAAACACACAACGGACCCTTTCATTTGACTGTGGCCGCAGGTTCGCGCGCGAATTTGGGTCCCGAGAGGCAAGAGAGGGGTCAGCGTGCTGGACCGTATCATTACAGCGCAACCACACAGAAAACTAAGGGAAAAGGCAAAATTAAAGAATCCAACAGCACGCAGACTTCCTAGTTAGCCACCGATTCGTGTACTAAGCACGCAAAAACGCTGCTTAACTTCGGTGATCGGACGAGAACCCGTGTCGTCAGCGTGGCCCACAAGTCGGCGAGAACGTTTCCAGACGTGCGGACATCTTAGTCCTTGTACAGATCACTTGGGATTTGCCTGGCAGTCTCTCGCACTGCCTTTTAGGGAAGCAATATGGAATAGCCCTTGGTGAGTTCTAACCCATACCCTTACCGTTGTTAGCATGACACACTAACTTAGTGAGCTCACTGCCCACACAATACGACCGCTTCAGAACTCCAGCACCTGAGCCACCGTTTCATCTATCTTTATTAAGGCCCTACGATTCATTTAAACACGTATGTGTTGCTGTTGAGGTTTTCTCGCTGTCGTTTGGAACCCAGAGCCACAACACAACAACAACAACGGAAACGTCCGTGAGAAGAGCTAAACCTCGACACAGGAAAAGTATGTTCCGCTATTTCTTTTCGACCGCTCGGGCTGTCACTGTCGTCTCTAGTAAAATCTGCATGGCGTGTTTCTGCGTAATTTACTTGTTCTGTAAGATCAAGGGAGTATGTTAGTTTCAGAATGTTTAAAATGCATTGTCAGATGTGGGGTTCGAACCCACGCTCCCTTATGGGAAACCAGAGCTTACAGCTGGCGCCTTAGACCGCTCGGCCAATCTAACGTGCGAGGCAAGGACTCCAGAGACTTCCATCTGTAGCAATATCTCAAAGAACCTCACTGCGAAATCTGTTTCTTTTTTCGGTAGGATGGAATTATGTCAGTTTTAGAATATTGAAAACGCAATGTCACACGTGGCGTAGGAAATGCACCCTCCCTTTCGGGAACCAATGTGGCGCGTTGGACCGCATTCTTCCGTCGTTTCCAGTTTGAACTGTAACTAGCAAAACTGTATTTAGTAATAGGAACATTTTCACATCGATGCAAAGAAAACTAGATATTAACGAACGGCAAATAAGGCCGTTTCCTAGCATCAGCCACGCTGTGCATTACGCACTCGTGGGAAGCCAATGAAATACTTCCTGTGAGGCTCAAACTGTCGACCTTCACTTTACAATACTTAGGCACTGCCCCGGTGGTACCGACGCGTACATACTGAAACGTCTTTGGATCGTCAGTGAGTACTTCATATTAGAAATTACGTGTTCGCCCTGATGTGCATTAAAGGGCAGATTCTTCAGTAAAAGTTAGTTCTGCACTCAGTTACAGTATATGGCCCTAGCAGCACCAGGAAAACGGGTTCAGATGTGCTCGCCTTCCACTCGGCGTTGAGCGCCTACAGCGAGATTGCCTTCGGCCTCTGGCGCCAGGAGGGAAGGCGACACACCACGGCGCCATCAGCGCGTAGCAGAAGGCGGTGGTGGTGTGTCGGTCAGCATGGTTGCTTCCCAAGTAGCTGATCCGGGTTCGAAACCCGGACACCGCACGGAAGTTGTCTTCTTTACTCAGGAGAGTGTTTCCAACGCTCGCGATCGTCGAATTTCCGAACTGTCGTGTTACGAGTGATTTTCCTTCGCCCCTCGTCCCGCTCCGCGTAGGCTAGTGCGGATTGCGATTCACAGCATCGTGTGTCCCCATGTGTCGACTTGTCTCGACTTTGCTCGGCTGACGCGAAAGCTGACGCTTGCAAATGGGCGTATATGTAGAGGACAGGCGCTAGAAACGACTGGGAGAGACCAACTCGACAAACACACAACGGACCCTTTCATTTGACTGTGGCCGCAGGTTCGCGCGCGAATTTGGGTCCCGAGAGGCAAGAGAGGGGTCAGCGTGCTGGACCGTATCATTACAGCGCAACCACACAGAAAACTAAGGGAAAAGGCAAAATTAAAGAATCCAACAGCACGCAGACTTCCTAGTTAGCCACCGATTCGTGTACTAAGCACGCAAAAACGCTGCTTAACTTCGGTGATCGGACGAGAACCCGTGTCGTCAGCGTGGCCCACAAGTCGGCGAGAACGTTTCCAGACGTGCGGACATCTTAGTCCTTGTACAGATCACTTGGGATTTGCCTGGCAGTCTCTCGCACTGCCTTTTAGGGAAGCAATATGGAATAGCCCTTGGTGAGTTCTAACCCATACCCTTACCGTTGTTAGCATGACACACTAACTTAGTGAGCTCACTGCCCACACAATACGACCGCTTCAGAACTCCAGCACCTGAGCCACCGTTTCATCTATCTTTATTAAGGCCCTACGATTCATTTAAACACGTATGTGTTGCTGTTGAGGTTTTCTCGCTGTCGTTTGGAACCCAGAGCCACAACACAACAACAACAACGGAAACGTCCGTGAGAAGAGCTAAACCTCGACACAGGAAAAGTATGTTCCGCTATTTCTTTTCGACCGCTCGGGCTGTCACTGTCGTCTCTAGTAAAATCTGCATGGCGTGTTTCTGCGTAATTTACTTGTTCTGTAAGATCAAGGGAGTATGTTAGTTTCAGAATGTTTAAAATGCATTGTCAGATGTGGGGTTCGAACCCACGCTCCCTTATGGGAAACCAGAGCTTACAGCTGGCGCCTTAGACCGCTCGGCCAATCTAACGTGCGAGGCAAGGACTCCAGAGACTTCCATCTGTAGCAATATCTCAAAGAACCTCACTGCGAAATCTGTTTCTTTTTTCGGTAGGATGGAATTATGTCAGTTTTAGAATATTGAAAACGCAATGTCACACGTGGCGTAGGAAATGCACCCTCCCTTTCGGGAACCAATGTGGCGCGTTGGACCGCATTCTTCCGTCGTTTCCAGTTTGAACTGTAACTAGCAAAACTGTATTTAGTAATAGGAACATTTTCACATCGATGCAAAGAAAACTAGATATTAACGAACGGCAAATAAGGCCGTTTCCTAGCATCAGCCACGCTGTGCATTACGCACTCGTGGGAAGCCAATGAAATACTTCCTGTGAGGCTCAAACTGTCGACCTTCACTTTACAATACTTAGGCACTGCCCCGGTGGTACCGACGCGTACATACTGAAACGTCTTTGGATCGTCAGTGAGTACTTCATATTAGAAATTACGTGTTCGCCCTGATGTGCATTAAAGGGCAGATTCTTCAGTAAAAGTTAGTTCTGCACTCAGTTACAGTATATGGCCCTAGCAGCACCAGGAAAACGGGTTCAGATGTGCTCGCCTTCCACTCGGCGTTGAGCGCCTACAGCGAGATTGCCTTCGGCCTCTGGCGCCAGGAGGGAAGGCGACACACCACGGCGCCATCAGCGCGTAGCAGAAGGCGGTGGTGGTGTGTCGGTCAGCATGGTTGCTTCCCAAGTAGCTGATCCGGGTTCGAAACCCGGACACCGCACGGAAGTTGTCTTCTTTACTCAGGAGAGTGTTTCCAACGCTCGCGATCGTCGAATTTCCGAACTGTCGTGTTACGAGTGATTTTCCTTCGCCCCTCGTCCCGCTCCGCGTAGGCTAGTGCGGATTGCGATTCACAGCATCGTGTGTCCCCATGTGTCGACTTGTCTCGACTTTGCTCGGCTGACGCGAAAGCTGACGCTTGCAAATGGGCGTATATGTAGAGGACAGGCGCTAGAAACGACTGGGAGAGACCAACTCGACAAACACACAACGGACCCTTTCATTTGACTGTGGCCGCAGGTTCGCGCGCGAATTTGGGTCCCGAGAGGCAAGAGAGGGGTCAGCGTGCTGGACCGTATCATTACAGCGCAACCACACAGAAAACTAAGGGAAAAGGCAAAATTAAAGAATCCAACAGCACGCAGACTTCCTAGTTAGCCACCGATTCGTGTACTAAGCACGCAAAAACGCTGCTTAACTTCGGTGATCGGACGAGAACCCGTGTCGTCAGCGTGGCCCACAAGTCGGCGAGAACGTTTCCAGACGTGCGGACATCTTAGTCCTTGTACAGATCACTTGGGATTTGCCTGGCAGTCTCTCGCACTGCCTTTTAGGGAAGCAATATGGAATAGCCCTTGGTGAGTTCTAACCCATACCCTTACCGTTGTTAGCATGACACACTAACTTAGTGAGCTCACTGCCCACACAATACGACCGCTTCAGAACTCCAGCACCTGAGCCACCGTTTCATCTATCTTTATTAAGGCCCTACGATTCATTTAAACACGTATGTGTTGCTGTTGAGGTTTTCTCGCTGTCGTTTGGAACCCAGAGCCACAACACAACAACAACAACGGAAACGTCCGTGAGAAGAGCTAAACCTCGACACAGGAAAAGTATGTTCCGCTATTTCTTTTCGACCGCTCGGGCTGTCACTGTCGTCTCTAGTAAAATCTGCATGGCGTGTTTCTGCGTAATTTACTTGTTCTGTAAGATCAAGGGAGTATGTTAGTTTCAGAATGTTTAAAATGCATTGTCAGATGTGGGGTTCGAACCCACGCTCCCTTATGGGAAACCAGAGCTTACAGCTGGCGCCTTAGACCGCTCGGCCAATCTAACGTGCGAGGCAAGGACTCCAGAGACTTCCATCTGTAGCAATATCTCAAAGAACCTCACTGCGAAATCTGTTTCTTTTTTCGGTAGGATGGAATTATGTCAGTTTTAGAATATTGAAAACGCAATGTCACACGTGGCGTAGGAAATGCACCCTCCCTTTCGGGAACCAATGTGGCGCGTTGGACCGCATTCTTCCGTCGTTTCCAGTTTGAACTGTAACTAGCAAAACTGTATTTAGTAATAGGAACATTTTCACATCGATGCAAAGAAAACTAGATATTAACGAACGGCAAATAAGGCCGTTTCCTAGCATCAGCCACGCTGTGCATTACGCACTCGTGGGAAGCCAATGAAATACTTCCTGTGAGGCTCAAACTGTCGACCTTCACTTTACAATACTTAGGCACTGCCCCGGTGGTACCGACGCGTACATACTGAAACGTCTTTGGATCGTCAGTGAGTACTTCATATTAGAAATTACGTGTTCGCCCTGATGTGCATTAAAGGGCAGATTCTTCAGTAAAAGTTAGTTCTGCACTCAGTTACAGTATATGGCCCTAGCAGCACCAGGAAAACGGGTTCAGATGTGCTCGCCTTCCACTCGGCGTTGAGCGCCTACAGCGAGATTGCCTTCGGCCTCTGGCGCCAGGAGGGAAGGCGACACACCACGGCGCCATCAGCGCGTAGCAGAAGGCGGTGGTGGTGTGTCGGTCAGCATGGTTGCTTCCCAAGTAGCTGATCCGGGTTCGAAACCCGGACACCGCACGGAAGTTGTCTTCTTTACTCAGGAGAGTGTTTCCAACGCTCGCGATCGTCGAATTTCCGAACTGTCGTGTTACGAGTGATTTTCCTTCGCCCCTCGTCCCGCTCCGCGTAGGCTAGTGCGGATTGCGATTCACAGCATCGTGTGTCCCCATGTGTCGACTTGTCTCGACTTTGCTCGGCTGACGCGAAAGCTGACGCTTGCAAATGGGCGTATATGTAGAGGACAGGCGCTAGAAACGACTGGGAGAGACCAACTCGACAAACACACAACGGACCCTTTCATTTGACTGTGGCCGCAGGTTCGCGCGCGAATTTGGGTCCCGAGAGGCAAGAGAGGGGTCAGCGTGCTGGACCGTATCATTACAGCGCAACCACACAGAAAACTAAGGGAAAAGGCAAAATTAAAGAATCCAACAGCACGCAGACTTCCTAGTTAGCCACCGATTCGTGTACTAAGCACGCAAAAACGCTGCTTAACTTCGGTGATCGGACGAGAACCCGTGTCGTCAGCGTGGCCCACAAGTCGGCGAGAACGTTTCCAGACGTGCGGACATCTTAGTCCTTGTACAGATCACTTGGGATTTGCCTGGCAGTCTCTCGCACTGCCTTTTAGGGAAGCAATATGGAATAGCCCTTGGTGAGTTCTAACCCATACCCTTACCGTTGTTAGCATGACACACTAACTTAGTGAGCTCACTGCCCACACAATACGACCGCTTCAGAACTCCAGCACCTGAGCCACCGTTTCATCTATCTTTATTAAGGCCCTACGATTCATTTAAACACGTATGTGTTGCTGTTGAGGTTTTCTCGCTGTCGTTTGGAACCCAGAGCCACAACACAACAACAACAACGGAAACGTCCGTGAGAAGAGCTAAACCTCGACACAGGAAAAGTATGTTCCGCTATTTCTTTTCGACCGCTCGGGCTGTCACTGTCGTCTCTAGTAAAATCTGCATGGCGTGTTTCTGCGTAATTTACTTGTTCTGTAAGATCAAGGGAGTATGTTAGTTTCAGAATGTTTAAAATGCATTGTCAGATGTGGGGTTCGAACCCACGCTCCCTTATGGGAAACCAGAGCTTACAGCTGGCGCCTTAGACCGCTCGGCCAATCTAACGTGCGAGGCAAGGACTCCAGAGACTTCCATCTGTAGCAATATCTCAAAGAACCTCACTGCGAAATCTGTTTCTTTTTTCGGTAGGATGGAATTATGTCAGTTTTAGAATATTGAAAACGCAATGTCACACGTGGCGTAGGAAATGCACCCTCCCTTTCGGGAACCAATGTGGCGCGTTGGACCGCATTCTTCCGTCGTTTCCAGTTTGAACTGTAACTAGCAAAACTGTATTTAGTAATAGGAACATTTTCACATCGATGCAAAGAAAACTAGATATTAACGAACGGCAAATAAGGCCGTTTCCTAGCATCAGCCACGCTGTGCATTACGCACTCGTGGGAAGCCAATGAAATACTTCCTGTGAGGCTCAAACTGTCGACCTTCACTTTACAATACTTAGGCACTGCCCCGGTGGTACCGACGCGTACATACTGAAAC
>NW_026045588.1:0-26779 GCF_023898315.1 Schistocerca nitens | reverse complement strand
TACGTTGTCATAATTGGAAATAAACATATTGACGCTGAGGTGTAGCCTCCTTGTGGATAACGAACGACAATTAAGTTCGTTCCCTAGCAACAGCAACGCCGTTAATTCAGCCATGATGTACAGCAAATTAAATGCCCCGGGTGAGGATCGAACTCACGACCTTAAGATTATGAGACTTACGCGCTACCTACTGCGCTACCGAGGCACGTTGCAAGCAACGTTACAGGAAACTTGGTAAGTCTCGCATATTAGAGATAGACAGTTTGCGCTTTCTCAAGAATCTGTTGTGTTGCTACACGTGCTTTCCCTACTTGCTAGATTAAACTGCTGCCGCAGCTTTTTCAACGGAACGTAGCACTGCCCGAGGTTACAGTACATCGCCCTTGCGGCACCTGAACACAGCGGCCTGTTGGGCCAGGCCGACGTTAGAGTTCAGAAATAGCACGCGACCGTCCAAGTACGGTCTACTGCGTGCTGCGTGTATGGTTCTTCTCACAGCGAATCCTGCTATACATTCCTGAGGCTGACGCAGCTCAGGCGAGGAATCGGCGCGGCAGCATTATAGCGAGAACAGCAGAACGATGCATCGGCCGGGAATCGAACCCGGGCCGTCCGCATGCTAAGCGAGCATTCACCAATTTTTTTTTTTTTGTTCCCATTTCTTTCCTTGCATTTGTTGGGGGCGGACGTCCGATGACGCCCGTTCAAGTTCATCGTTGACTCGGTCTTTTATTACAGAGGGCAGATAACTCTCAGACCGAACACGCTGAGCTATCGTGCCGGCAAGCCTTACGATTATGAGACTTACGCGCTGCCTACTGCACTACTGAGGCACATGCCATTGAACCACCGATGCTCGACAAGCTGCCCGTGCTTCCCGAGCACTTTTCTGCATGGGAAAGTGGGATTGCCACCCAGCGACGTCGGATACAACCGAAAAAAGTGCTACACACGTGGAGTCCTCCACTACATTGCCTTAAAACGAATGCTCATCACTATCGTGTGAGTAACCTTGCGGCCGCGGCGACTAGTCTTGCCCAAAGACGCAGCGTGCGTGGAGGCGCTACCCGAATGCGTGTGGATGCACCCTCCTACCTCGAAAAGCGCCTGCAGTTACTATCACCGTGGGCCGCTGCTGGCGGGCGGGAAGCCGACACAGCGGGGCGTTGCGAGCAGCGGCAGTGCGGTGGTGGTGTAATGGTGAGCATAGTTGCCTTCCAAGCAGTTGATCCGGGTTCGATTCCCGGCCACCGCAAGTGGCGCTGGTTTTTTCGTATGAGTATGTGAGCCGCGTGCTGTTACATGAAGGTTTTTTTCGTCGTTGCTCCACGCAGACCATCCTGTAGTATGTCCCGACTTGTCCCGACTTTGCTCGGCTGACGCGAAAGCTGACGCTTGGAATTCGCCCTTATCAAAATGACAGGCACTATAAACGGCTGTGAGAGGCGAGGTGTGGAGAGGTACCAAAACGACAGGCAAACTGCGAAATTTTCTGCTCGTTCTTCTTAAACAAAAAAAGAAAAAAACCGACGCAGTCGGTAGGACTCGAACCTACGCTCCCAGAGGGAATCTGATTTCTAGTCAGACGCCTTAACCACTCGGCCACGACTGCTCGTAACTGAAGTTTCCCTGGAATCGTGAGAAATGCAACCGGTCTGCGCAGAATGTTGACAGGAAACGAACTCTGTGCACTGATTACGGCAGGGCTACCATCGCTACGAGACGAGCCATTGCGGAAACGTTAAAATCTTCGCCCGGACAGGGACTTGAACCCTGGACCCTTAGGTTAAAAGCCTAATGCTCTACCGACTGAGCTATCCGGGCTCACCCTTGTTGTGGATGGAGCGGCTGCAAGCAATGTGAATAACTGGAACGCGTGTGTAGGCGTACTACGGTAACAGCTGGCTTCTGCCGCAACTGGCGACTTCACCGACTTCCCACTGACGCTGGTAGCAGCCCAACAGCGGACCAGTGCCACTTCTCCCTTTATTCCGGTGCCGACAGTAATTGCATCATGTGCCTGTTTTCCCCGATTACGTTCGGCCGAAGCTCCGGAGGGTGGGCGACAAACGACAGTTCGAAGGCCAAAACATGGAGCGTTGTGTGCGCAAAAACTTCCGTTCCGGTACCGGGAATCGAACCCGGGCCTCCTGGGTGAAAGCCAGGTATCCTAGCCACTAGACCACACCGGATTTGCTCGATAAGCGTGAGATCTTCTCCGTCTCCTCTCGTATTTCGTGCTGAATCTGGTCTCAGTGGTGTTCTCTGTTTGCGAGCATATTTGCGCCTACAGACTGGCATGGCGCACAGCTCGAAATTGACTATTCATTATTTTACTCATAACAAGGGAAGAGAAAGATCAAAGTTGTACGTTGTCATAATTGGAAATAAACATATTGACGCTGAGGTGTAGCCTCCTTGTGGATAACGAACGACAATTAAGTTCGTTCCCTAGCAACAGCAACGCCGTTAATTCAGCCATGATGTACAGCAAATTAAATGCCCCGGGTGAGGATCGAACTCACGACCTTAAGATTATGAGACTTACGCGCTACCTACTGCGCTACCGAGGCACGTTGCAAGCAACGTTACAGGAAACTTGGTAAGTCTCGCATATTAGAGATAGACAGTTTGCGCTTTCTCAAGAATCTGTTGTGTTGCTACACGTGCTTTCCCTACTTGCTAGATTAAACTGCTGCCGCAGCTTTTTCAACGGAACGTAGCACTGCCCGAGGTTACAGTACATCGCCCTTGCGGCACCTGAACACAGCGGCCTGTTGGGCCAGGCCGACGTTAGAGTTCAGAAATAGCACGCGACCGTCCAAGTACGGTCTACTGCGTGCTGCGTGTATGGTTCTTCTCACAGCGAATCCTGCTATACATTCCTGAGGCTGACGCAGCTCAGGCGAGGAATCGGCGCGGCAGCATTATAGCGAGAACAGCAGAACGATGCATCGGCCGGGAATCGAACCCGGGCCGTCCGCATGCTAAGCGAGCATTCACCAATTTTTTTTTTTTTTGTTCCCATTTCTTTCCTTGCATTTGTTGGGGGCGGACGTCCGATGACGCCCGTTCAAGTTCATCGTTGACTCGGTCTTTTATTACAGAGGGCAGATAACTCTCAGACCGAACACGCTGAGCTATCGTGCCGGCAAGCCTTACGATTATGAGACTTACGCGCTGCCTACTGCACTACTGAGGCACATGCCATTGAACCACCGATGCTCGACAAGCTGCCCGTGCTTCCCGAGCACTTTTCTGCATGGGAAAGTGGGATTGCCACCCAGCGACGTCGGATACAACCGAAAAAAGTGCTACACACGTGGAGTCCTCCACTACATTGCCTTAAAACGAATGCTCATCACTATCGTGTGAGTAACCTTGCGGCCGCGGCGACTAGTCTTGCCCAAAGACGCAGCGTGCGTGGAGGCGCTACCCGAATGCGTGTGGATGCACCCTCCTACCTCGAAAAGCGCCTGCAGCTACTATCACCGTGGGCCGCTGCTGGCGGGCGGGAAGCCGACACAGCGGGGCGTTGCGAGCAGCGGCAGTGCGGTGGTGGTGTAATGGTGAGCATAGTTGCCTTCCAAGCAGTTGATCCGGGTTCGATTCCCGGCCACCGCAAGTGGCGCTGGTTTTTTCGTATGAGTATGTGAGCCGCGTGCTGTTACATGAAGGTTTTTTTCGTCGTTGCTCCACGCAGACCATCCTGTAGTATGTCCCGACTTGTCCCGACTTTGCTCGGCTGACGCGAAAGCTGACGCTTGGAATTCGCCCTTATCAAAATGACAGGCACTATAAACGGCTGTGAGAGGCGAGGTGTGGAGAGGTACCAAAACGACAGGCAAACTGCGAAATTTTCTGCTCGTTCTTCTTAAACAAAAAAAGAAAAAAACCGACGCAGTCGGTAGGACTCGAACCTACGCTCCCAGAGGGAATCTGATTTCTAGTCAGACGCCTTAACCACTCGGCCACGACTGCTCGTAACTGAAGTTTCCCTGGAATCGTGAGAAATGCAACCGGTCTGCGCAGAATGTTGACAGGAAACGAACTCTGTGCACTGATTACGGCAGGGCTACCATCGCTACGAGACGAGCCATTGCGGAAACGTTAAAATCTTCGCCCGGACAGGGACTTGAACCCTGGACCCTTAGGTTAAAAGCCTAATGCTCTACCGACTGAGCTATCCGGGCTCACCCTTGTTGTGGATGGAGCGGCTGCAAGCAATGTGAATAACTGGAACGCGTGTGTAGGCGTACTACGGTAACAGCTGGCTTCTGCCGCAACTGGCGACTTCACCGACTTCCCACTGACGCTGGTAGCAGCCCAACAGCGGACCAGTGCCACTTCTCCCTTTATTCCGGTGCCGACAGTAATTGCATCATGTGCCTGTTTTCCCCGATTACGTTCGGCCGAAGCTCCGGAGGGTGGGCGACAAACGACAGTTCGAAGGCCAAAACATGGAGCGTTGTGTGCGCAAAAACTTCCGTTCCGGTACCGGGAATCGAACCCGGGCCTCCTGGGTGAAAGCCAGGTATCCTAGCCACTAGACCACACCGGATTTGCTCGATAAGCGTGAGATCTTCTCCGTCTCCTCTCGTATTTCGTGCTGAATCTGGTCTCAGTGGTGTTCTCTGTTTGCGAGCATATTTGCGCCTACAGACTGGCATGGCGCACAGCTCGAAATTGACTATTCATTATTTTACTCATAACAAGGGAAGAGAAAGATCAAAGTTGTACGTTGTCATAATTGGAAATAAACATATTGACGCTGAGGTGTAGCCTCCTTGTGGATAACGAACGACAATTAAGTTCGTTCCCTAGCAACAGCAACGCCGTTAATTCAGCCATGATGTACAGCAAATTAAATGCCCCGGGTGAGGATCGAACTCACGACCTTAAGATTATGAGACTTACGCGCTACCTACTGCGCTACCGAGGCACGTTGCAAGCAACGTTACAGGAAACTTGGTAAGTCTCGCATATTAGAGATAGACAGTTTGCGCTTTCTCAAGAATCTGTTGTGTTGCTACACGTGCTTTCCCTACTTGCTAGATTAAACTGCTGCCGCAGCTTTTTCAACGGAACGTAGCACTGCCCGAGGTTACAGTACATCGCCCTTGCGGCACCTGAACACAGCGGCCTGTTGGGCCAGGCCGACGTTAGAGTTCAGAAATAGCACGCGACCGTCCAAGTACGGTCTACTGCGTGCTGCGTGTATGGTTCTTCTCACAGCGAATCCTGCTATACATTCCTGAGGCTGACGCAGCTCAGGCGAGGAATCGGCGCGGCAGCATTATAGCGAGAACAGCAGAACGATGCATCGGCCGGGAATCGAACCCGGGCCGTCCGCATGCTAAGCGAGCATTCACCAATTTTTTTTTTTTTGTTCCCATTTCTTTCCTTGCATTTGTTGGGGGCGGACGTCCGATGACGCCCGTTCAAGTTCATCGTTGACTCGGTCTTTTATTACAGAGGGCAGATAACTCTCAGACCGAACACGCTGAGCTATCGTGCCGGCAAGCCTTACGATTATGAGACTTACGCGCTGCCTACTGCACTACTGAGGCACATGCCATTGAACCACCGATGCTCGACAAGCTGCCCGTGCTTCCCGAGCACTTTTCTGCATGGGAAAGTGGGATTGCCACCCAGCGACGTCGGATACAACCGAAAAAAGTGCTACACACGTGGAGTCCTCCACTACATTGCCTTAAAACGAATGCTCATCACTATCGTGTGAGTAACCTTGCGGCCGCGGCGACTAGTCTTGCCCAAAGACGCAGCGTGCGTGGAGGCGCTACCCGAATGCGTGTGGATGCACCCTCCTACCTCGAAAAGCGCCTGCAGTTACTATCACCGTGGGCCGCTGCTGGCGGGCGGGAAGCCGACACAGCGGGGCGTTGCGAGCAGCGGCAGTGCGGTGGTGGTGTAATGGTGAGCATAGTTGCCTTCCAAGCAGTTGATCCGGGTTCGATTCCCGGCCACCGCAAGTGGCGCTGGTTTTTTCGTATGAGTATGTGAGCCGCGTGCTGTTACATGAAGGTTTTTTTCGTCGTTGCTCCACGCAGACCATCCTGTAGTATGTCCCGACTTGTCCCGACTTTGCTCGGCTGACGCGAAAGCTGACGCTTGGAATTCGCCCTTATCAAAATGACAGGCACTATAAACGGCTGTGAGAGGCGAGGTGTGGAGAGGTACCAAAACGACAGGCAAACTGCGAAATTTTCTGCTCGTTCTTCTTAAACAAAAAAAGAAAAAAACCGACGCAGTCGGTAGGACTCGAACCTACGCTCCCAGAGGGAATCTGATTTCTAGTCAGACGCCTTAACCACTCGGCCACGACTGCTCGTAACTGAAGTTTCCCTGGAATCGTGAGAAATGCAACCGGTCTGCGCAGAATGTTGACAGGAAACGAACTCTGTGCACTGATTACGGCAGGGCTACCATCGCTACGAGACGAGCCATTGCGGAAACGTTAAAATCTTCGCCCGGACAGGGACTTGAACCCTGGACCCTTAGGTTAAAAGCCTAATGCTCTACCGACTGAGCTATCCGGGCTCACCCTTGTTGTGGATGGAGCGGCTGCAAGCAATGTGAATAACTGGAACGCGTGTGTAGGCGTACTACGGTAACAGCTGGCTTCTGCCGCAACTGGCGACTTCACCGACTTCCCACTGACGCTGGTAGCAGCCCAACAGCGGACCAGTGCCACTTCTCCCTTTATTCCGGTGCCGACAGTAATTGCATCATGTGCCTGTTTTCCCCGATTACGTTCGGCCGAAGCTCCGGAGGGTGGGCGACAAACGACAGTTCGAAGGCCAAAACATGGAGCGTTGTGTGCGCAAAAACTTCCGTTCCGGTACCGGGAATCGAACCCGGGCCTCCTGGGTGAAAGCCAGGTATCCTAGCCACTAGACCACACCGGATTTGCTCGATAAGCGTGAGATCTTCTCCGTCTCCTCTCGTATTTCGTGCTGAATCTGGTCTCAGTGGTGTTCTCTGTTTGCGAGCATATTTGCGCCTACAGACTGGCATGGCGCACAGCTCGAAATTGACTATTCATTATTTTACTCATAACAAGGGAAGAGAAAGATCAAAGTTGTACGTTGTCATAATTGGAAATAAACATATTGACGCTGAGGTGTAGCCTCCTTGTGGATAACGAACGACAATTAAGTTCGTTCCCTAGCAACAGCAACGCCGTTAATTCAGCCATGATGTACAGCAAATTAAATGCCCCGGGTGAGGATCGAACTCACGACCTTAAGATTATGAGACTTACGCGCTACCTACTGCGCTACCGAGGCACGTTGCAAGCAACGTTACAGGAAACTTGGTAAGTCTCGCATATTAGAGATAGACAGTTTGCGCTTTCTCAAGAATCTGTTGTGTTGCTACACGTGCTTTCCCTACTTGCTAGATTAAACTGCTGCCGCAGCTTTTTCAACGGAACGTAGCACTGCCCGAGGTTACAGTACATCGCCCTTGCGGCACCTGAACACAGCGGCCTGTTGGGCCAGGCCGACGTTAGAGTTCAGAAATAGCACGCGACCGTCCAAGTACGGTCTACTGCGTGCTGCGTGTATGGTTCTTCTCACAGCGAATCCTGCTATACATTCCTGAGGCTGACGCAGCTCAGGCGAGGAATCGGCGCGGCAGCATTATAGCGAGAACAGCAGAACGATGCATCGGCCGGGAATCGAACCCGGGCCGTCCGCATGCTAAGCGAGCATTCACCAATTTTTTTTTTTTTTGTTCCCATTTCTTTCCTTGCATTTGTTGGGGGCGGACGTCCGATGACGCCCGTTCAAGTTCATCGTTGACTCGGTCTTTTATTACAGAGGGCAGATAACTCTCAGACCGAACACGCTGAGCTATCGTGCCGGCAAGCCTTACGATTATGAGACTTACGCGCTGCCTACTGCACTACTGAGGCACATGCCATTGAACCACCGATGCTCGACAAGCTGCCCGTGCTTCCCGAGCACTTTTCTGCATGGGAAAGTGGGATTGCCACCCAGCGACGTCGGATACAACCGAAAAAAGTGCTACACACGTGGAGTCCTCCACTACATTGCCTTAAAACGAATGCTCATCACTATCGTGTGAGTAACCTTGCGGCCGCGGCGACTAGTCTTGCCCAAAGACGCAGCGTGCGTGGAGGCGCTACCCGAATGCGTGTGGATGCACCCTCCTACCTCGAAAAGCGCCTGCAGCTACTATCACCGTGGGCCGCTGCTGGCGGGCGGGAAGCCGACACAGCGGGGCGTTGCGAGCAGCGGCAGTGCGGTGGTGGTGTAATGGTGAGCATAGTTGCCTTCCAAGCAGTTGATCCGGGTTCGATTCCCGGCCACCGCAAGTGGCGCTGGTTTTTTCGTATGAGTATGTGAGCCGCGTGCTGTTACATGAAGGTTTTTTTCGTCGTTGCTCCACGCAGACCATCCTGTAGTATGTCCCGACTTGTCCCGACTTTGCTCGGCTGACGCGAAAGCTGACGCTTGGAATTCGCCCTTATCAAAATGACAGGCACTATAAACGGCTGTGAGAGGCGAGGTGTGGAGAGGTACCAAAACGACAGGCAAACTGCGAAATTTTCTGCTCGTTCTTCTTAAACAAAAAAAGAAAAAAACCGACGCAGTCGGTAGGACTCGAACCTACGCTCCCAGAGGGAATCTGATTTCTAGTCAGACGCCTTAACCACTCGGCCACGACTGCTCGTAACTGAAGTTTCCCTGGAATCGTGAGAAATGCAACCGGTCTGCGCAGAATGTTGACAGGAAACGAACTCTGTGCACTGATTACGGCAGGGCTACCATCGCTACGAGACGAGCCATTGCGGAAACGTTAAAATCTTCGCCCGGACAGGGACTTGAACCCTGGACCCTTAGGTTAAAAGCCTAATGCTCTACCGACTGAGCTATCCGGGCTCACCCTTGTTGTGGATGGAGCGGCTGCAAGCAATGTGAATAACTGGAACGCGTGTGTAGGCGTACTACGGTAACAGCTGGCTTCTGCCGCAACTGGCGACTTCACCGACTTCCCACTGACGCTGGTAGCAGCCCAACAGCGGACCAGTGCCACTTCTCCCTTTATTCCGGTGCCGACAGTAATTGCATCATGTGCCTGTTTTCCCCGATTACGTTCGGCCGAAGCTCCGGAGGGTGGGCGACAAACGACAGTTCGAAGGCCAAAACATGGAGCGTTGTGTGCGCAAAAACTTCCGTTCCGGTACCGGGAATCGAACCCGGGCCTCCTGGGTGAAAGCCAGGTATCCTAGCCACTAGACCACACCGGATTTGCTCGATAAGCGTGAGATCTTCTCCGTCTCCTCTCGTATTTCGTGCTGAATCTGGTCTCAGTGGTGTTCTCTGTTTGCGAGCATATTTGCGCCTACAGACTGGCATGGCGCACAGCTCGAAATTGACTATTCATTATTTTACTCATAACAAGGGAAGAGAAAGATCAAAGTTGTACGTTGTCATAATTGGAAATAAACATATTGACGCTGAGGTGTAGCCTCCTTGTGGATAACGAACGACAATTAAGTTCGTTCCCTAGCAACAGCAACGCCGTTAATTCAGCCATGATGTACAGCAAATTAAATGCCCCGGGTGAGGATCGAACTCACGACCTTAAGATTATGAGACTTACGCGCTACCTACTGCGCTACCGAGGCACGTTGCAAGCAACGTTACAGGAAACTTGGTAAGTCTCGCATATTAGAGATAGACAGTTTGCGCTTTCTCAAGAATCTGTTGTGTTGCTACACGTGCTTTCCCTACTTGCTAGATTAAACTGCTGCCGCAGCTTTTTCAACGGAACGTAGCACTGCCCGAGGTTACAGTACATCGCCCTTGCGGCACCTGAACACAGCGGCCTGTTGGGCCAGGCCGACGTTAGAGTTCAGAAATAGCACGCGACCGTCCAAGTACGGTCTACTGCGTGCTGCGTGTATGGTTCTTCTCACAGCGAATCCTGCTATACATTCCTGAGGCTGACGCAGCTCAGGCGAGGAATCGGCGCGGCAGCATTATAGCGAGAACAGCAGAACGATGCATCGGCCGGGAATCGAACCCGGGCCGTCCGCATGCTAAGCGAGCATTCACCAATTTTTTTTTTTTTTGTTCCCATTTCTTTCCTTGCATTTGTTGGGGGCGGACGTCCGATGACGCCCGTTCAAGTTCATCGTTGACTCGGTCTTTTATTACAGAGGGCAGATAACTCTCAGACCGAACACGCTGAGCTATCGTGCCGGCAAGCCTTACGATTATGAGACTTACGCGCTGCCTACTGCACTACTGAGGCACATGCCATTGAACCACCGATGCTCGACAAGCTGCCCGTGCTTCCCGAGCACTTTTCTGCATGGGAAAGTGGGATTGCCACCCAGCGACGTCGGATACAACCGAAAAAAGTGCTACACACGTGGAGTCCTCCACTACATTGCCTTAAAACGAATGCTCATCACTATCGTGTGAGTAACCTTGCGGCCGCGGCGACTAGTCTTGCCCAAAGACGCAGCGTGCGTGGAGGCGCTACCCGAATGCGTGTGGATGCACCCTCCTACCTCGAAAAGCGCCTGCAGCTACTATCACCGTGGGCCGCTGCTGGCGGGCGGGAAGCCGACACAGCGGGGCGTTGCGAGCAGCGGCAGTGCGGTGGTGGTGTAATGGTGAGCATAGTTGCCTTCCAAGCAGTTGATCCGGGTTCGATTCCCGGCCACCGCAAGTGGCGCTGGTTTTTTCGTATGAGTATGTGAGCCGCGTGCTGTTACATGAAGGTTTTTTTCGTCGTTGCTCCACGCAGACCATCCTGTAGTATGTCCCGACTTGTCCCGACTTTGCTCGGCTGACGCGAAAGCTGACGCTTGGAATTCGCCCTTATCAAAATGACAGGCACTATAAACGGCTGTGAGAGGCGAGGTGTGGAGAGGTACCAAAACGACAGGCAAACTGCGAAATTTTCTGCTCGTTCTTCTTAAACAAAAAAAGAAAAAAACCGACGCAGTCGGTAGGACTCGAACCTACGCTCCCAGAGGGAATCTGATTTCTAGTCAGACGCCTTAACCACTCGGCCACGACTGCTCGTAACTGAAGTTTCCCTGGAATCGTGAGAAATGCAACCGGTCTGCGCAGAATGTTGACAGGAAACGAACTCTGTGCACTGATTACGGCAGGGCTACCATCGCTACGAGACGAGCCATTGCGGAAACGTTAAAATCTTCGCCCGGACAGGGACTTGAACCCTGGACCCTTAGGTTAAAAGCCTAATGCTCTACCGACTGAGCTATCCGGGCTCACCCTTGTTGTGGATGGAGCGGCTGCAAGCAATGTGAATAACTGGAACGCGTGTGTAGGCGTACTACGGTAACAGCTGGCTTCTGCCGCAACTGGCGACTTCACCGACTTCCCACTGACGCTGGTAGCAGCCCAACAGCGGACCAGTGCCACTTCTCCCTTTATTCCGGTGCCGACAGTAATTGCATCATGTGCCTGTTTTCCCCGATTACGTTCGGCCGAAGCTCCGGAGGGTGGGCGACAAACGACAGTTCGAAGGCCAAAACATGGAGCGTTGTGTGCGCAAAAACTTCCGTTCCGGTACCGGGAATCGAACCCGGGCCTCCTGGGTGAAAGCCAGGTATCCTAGCCACTAGACCACACCGGATTTGCTCGATAAGCGTGAGATCTTCTCCGTCTCCTCTCGTATTTCGTGCTGAATCTGGTCTCAGTGGTGTTCTCTGTTTGCGAGCATATTTGCGCCTACAGACTGGCATGGCGCACAGCTCGAAATTGACTATTCATTATTTTACTCATAACAAGGGAAGAGAAAGATCAAAGTTGTACGTTGTCATAATTGGAAATAAACATATTGACGCTGAGGTGTAGCCTCCTTGTGGATAACGAACGACAATTAAGTTCGTTCCCTAGCAACAGCAACGCCGTTAATTCAGCCATGATGTACAGCAAATTAAATGCCCCGGGTGAGGATCGAACTCACGACCTTAAGATTATGAGACTTACGCGCTACCTACTGCGCTACCGAGGCACGTTGCAAGCAACGTTACAGGAAACTTGGTAAGTCTCGCATATTAGAGATAGACAGTTTGCGCTTTCTCAAGAATCTGTTGTGTTGCTACACGTGCTTTCCCTACTTGCTAGATTAAACTGCTGCCGCAGCTTTTTCAACGGAACGTAGCACTGCCCGAGGTTACAGTACATCGCCCTTGCGGCACCTGAACACAGCGGCCTGTTGGGCCAGGCCGACGTTAGAGTTCAGAAATAGCACGCGACCGTCCAAGTACGGTCTACTGCGTGCTGCGTGTATGGTTCTTCTCACAGCGAATCCTGCTATACATTCCTGAGGCTGACGCAGCTCAGGCGAGGAATCGGCGCGGCAGCATTATAGCGAGAACAGCAGAACGATGCATCGGCCGGGAATCGAACCCGGGCCGTCCGCATGCTAAGCGAGCATTCACCAATTTTTTTTTTTTTTGTTCCCATTTCTTTCCTTGCATTTGTTGGGGGCGGACGTCCGATGACGCCCGTTCAAGTTCATCGTTGACTCGGTCTTTTATTACAGAGGGCAGATAACTCTCAGACCGAACACGCTGAGCTATCGTGCCGGCAAGCCTTACGATTATGAGACTTACGCGCTGCCTACTGCACTACTGAGGCACATGCCATTGAACCACCGATGCTCGACAAGCTGCCCGTGCTTCCCGAGCACTTTTCTGCATGGGAAAGTGGGATTGCCACCCAGCGACGTCGGATACAACCGAAAAAAGTGCTACACACGTGGAGTCCTCCACTACATTGCCTTAAAACGAATGCTCATCACTATCGTGTGAGTAACCTTGCGGCCGCGGCGACTAGTCTTGCCCAAAGACGCAGCGTGCGTGGAGGCGCTACCCGAATGCGTGTGGATGCACCCTCCTACCTCGAAAAGCGCCTGCAGCTACTATCACCGTGGGCCGCTGCTGGCGGGCGGGAAGCCGACACAGCGGGGCGTTGCGAGCAGCGGCAGTGCGGTGGTGGTGTAATGGTGAGCATAGTTGCCTTCCAAGCAGTTGATCCGGGTTCGATTCCCGGCCACCGCAAGTGGCGCTGGTTTTTTCGTATGAGTATGTGAGCCGCGTGCTGTTACATGAAGGTTTTTTTCGTCGTTGCTCCACGCAGACCATCCTGTAGTATGTCCCGACTTGTCCCGACTTTGCTCGGCTGACGCGAAAGCTGACGCTTGGAATTCGCCCTTATCAAAATGACAGGCACTATAAACGGCTGTGAGAGGCGAGGTGTGGAGAGGTACCAAAACGACAGGCAAACTGCGAAATTTTCTGCTCGTTCTTCTTAAACAAAAAAAGAAAAAAACCGACGCAGTCGGTAGGACTCGAACCTACGCTCCCAGAGGGAATCTGATTTCTAGTCAGACGCCTTAACCACTCGGCCACGACTGCTCGTAACTGAAGTTTCCCTGGAATCGTGAGAAATGCAACCGGTCTGCGCAGAATGTTGACAGGAAACGAACTCTGTGCACTGATTACGGCAGGGCTACCATCGCTACGAGACGAGCCATTGCGGAAACGTTAAAATCTTCGCCCGGACAGGGACTTGAACCCTGGACCCTTAGGTTAAAAGCCTAATGCTCTACCGACTGAGCTATCCGGGCTCACCCTTGTTGTGGATGGAGCGGCTGCAAGCAATGTGAATAACTGGAACGCGTGTGTAGGCGTACTACGGTAACAGCTGGCTTCTGCCGCAACTGGCGACTTCACCGACTTCCCACTGACGCTGGTAGCAGCCCAACAGCGGACCAGTGCCACTTCTCCCTTTATTCCGGTGCCGACAGTAATTGCATCATGTGCCTGTTTTCCCCGATTACGTTCGGCCGAAGCTCCGGAGGGTGGGCGACAAACGACAGTTCGAAGGCCAAAACATGGAGCGTTGTGTGCGCAAAAACTTCCGTTCCGGTACCGGGAATCGAACCCGGGCCTCCTGGGTGAAAGCCAGGTATCCTAGCCACTAGACCACACCGGATTTGCTCGATAAGCGTGAGATCTTCTCCGTCTCCTCTCGTATTTCGTGCTGAATCTGGTCTCAGTGGTGTTCTCTGTTTGCGAGCATATTTGCGCCTACAGACTGGCATGGCGCACAGCTCGAAATTGACTATTCATTATTTTACTCATAACAAGGGAAGAGAAAGATCAAAGTTGTACGTTGTCATAATTGGAAATAAACATATTGACGCTGAGGTGTAGCCTCCTTGTGGATAACGAACGACAATTAAGTTCGTTCCCTAGCAACAGCAACGCCGTTAATTCAGCCATGATGTACAGCAAATTAAATGCCCCGGGTGAGGATCGAACTCACGACCTTAAGATTATGAGACTTACGCGCTACCTACTGCGCTACCGAGGCACGTTGCAAGCAACGTTACAGGAAACTTGGTAAGTCTCGCATATTAGAGATAGACAGTTTGCGCTTTCTCAAGAATCTGTTGTGTTGCTACACGTGCTTTCCCTACTTGCTAGATTAAACTGCTGCCGCAGCTTTTTCAACGGAACGTAGCACTGCCCGAGGTTACAGTACATCGCCCTTGCGGCACCTGAACACAGCGGCCTGTTGGGCCAGGCCGACGTTAGAGTTCAGAAATAGCACGCGACCGTCCAAGTACGGTCTACTGCGTGCTGCGTGTATGGTTCTTCTCACAGCGAATCCTGCTATACATTCCTGAGGCTGACGCAGCTCAGGCGAGGAATCGGCGCGGCAGCATTATAGCGAGAACAGCAGAACGATGCATCGGCCGGGAATCGAACCCGGGCCGTCCGCATGCTAAGCGAGCATTCACCAATTTTTTTTTTTTTTGTTCCCATTTCTTTCCTTGCATTTGTTGGGGGCGGACGTCCGATGACGCCCGTTCAAGTTCATCGTTGACTCGGTCTTTTATTACAGAGGGCAGATAACTCTCAGACCGAACACGCTGAGCTATCGTGCCGGCAAGCCTTACGATTATGAGACTTACGCGCTGCCTACTGCACTACTGAGGCACATGCCATTGAACCACCGATGCTCGACAAGCTGCCCGTGCTTCCCGAGCACTTTTCTGCATGGGAAAGTGGGATTGCCACCCAGCGACGTCGGATACAACCGAAAAAAGTGCTACACACGTGGAGTCCTCCACTACATTGCCTTAAAACGAATGCTCATCACTATCGTGTGAGTAACCTTGCGGCCGCGGCGACTAGTCTTGCCCAAAGACGCAGCGTGCGTGGAGGCGCTACCCGAATGCGTGTGGATGCACCCTCCTACCTCGAAAAGCGCCTGCAGCTACTATCACCGTGGGCCGCTGCTGGCGGGCGGGAAGCCGACACAGCGGGGCGTTGCGAGCAGCGGCAGTGCGGTGGTGGTGTAATGGTGAGCATAGTTGCCTTCCAAGCAGTTGATCCGGGTTCGATTCCCGGCCACCGCAAGTGGCGCTGGTTTTTTCGTATGAGTATGTGAGCCGCGTGCTGTTACATGAAGGTTTTTTTCGTCGTTGCTCCACGCAGACCATCCTGTAGTATGTCCCGACTTGTCCCGACTTTGCTCGGCTGACGCGAAAGCTGACGCTTGGAATTCGCCCTTATCAAAATGACAGGCACTATAAACGGCTGTGAGAGGCGAGGTGTGGAGAGGTACCAAAACGACAGGCAAACTGCGAAATTTTCTGCTCGTTCTTCTTAAACAAAAAAAGAAAAAAACCGACGCAGTCGGTAGGACTCGAACCTACGCTCCCAGAGGGAATCTGATTTCTAGTCAGACGCCTTAACCACTCGGCCACGACTGCTCGTAACTGAAGTTTCCCTGGAATCGTGAGAAATGCAACCGGTCTGCGCAGAATGTTGACAGGAAACGAACTCTGTGCACTGATTACGGCAGGGCTACCATCGCTACGAGACGAGCCATTGCGGAAACGTTAAAATCTTCGCCCGGACAGGGACTTGAACCCTGGACCCTTAGGTTAAAAGCCTAATGCTCTACCGACTGAGCTATCCGGGCTCACCCTTGTTGTGGATGGAGCGGCTGCAAGCAATGTGAATAACTGGAACGCGTGTGTAGGCGTACTACGGTAACAGCTGGCTTCTGCCGCAACTGGCGACTTCACCGACTTCCCACTGACGCTGGTAGCAGCCCAACAGCGGACCAGTGCCACTTCTCCCTTTATTCCGGTGCCGACAGTAATTGCATCATGTGCCTGTTTTCCCCGATTACGTTCGGCCGAAGCTCCGGAGGGTGGGCGACAAACGACAGTTCGAAGGCCAAAACATGGAGCGTTGTGTGCGCAAAAACTTCCGTTCCGGTACCGGGAATCGAACCCGGGCCTCCTGGGTGAAAGCCAGGTATCCTAGCCACTAGACCACACCGGATTTGCTCGATAAGCGTGAGATCTTCTCCGTCTCCTCTCGTATTTCGTGCTGAATCTGGTCTCAGTGGTGTTCTCTGTTTGCGAGCATATTTGCGCCTACAGACTGGCATGGCGCACAGCTCGAAATTGACTATTCATTATTTTACTCATAACAAGGGAAGAGAAAGATCAAAGTTGTACGTTGTCATAATTGGAAATAAACATATTGACGCTGAGGTGTAGCCTCCTTGTGGATAACGAACGACAATTAAGTTCGTTCCCTAGCAACAGCAACGCCGTTAATTCAGCCATGATGTACAGCAAATTAAATGCCCCGGGTGAGGATCGAACTCACGACCTTAAGATTATGAGACTTACGCGCTACCTACTGCGCTACCGAGGCACGTTGCAAGCAACGTTACAGGAAACTTGGTAAGTCTCGCATATTAGAGATAGACAGTTTGCGCTTTCTCAAGAATCTGTTGTGTTGCTACACGTGCTTTCCCTACTTGCTAGATTAAACTGCTGCCGCAGCTTTTTCAACGGAACGTAGCACTGCCCGAGGTTACAGTACATCGCCCTTGCGGCACCTGAACACAGCGGCCTGTTGGGCCAGGCCGACGTTAGAGTTCAGAAATAGCACGCGACCGTCCAAGTACGGTCTACTGCGTGCTGCGTGTATGGTTCTTCTCACAGCGAATCCTGCTATACATTCCTGAGGCTGACGCAGCTCAGGCGAGGAATCGGCGCGGCAGCATTATAGCGAGAACAGCAGAACGATGCATCGGCCGGGAATCGAACCCGGGCCGTCCGCATGCTAAGCGAGCATTCACCAATTTTTTTTTTTTTTGTTCCCATTTCTTTCCTTGCATTTGTTGGGGGCGGACGTCCGATGACGCCCGTTCAAGTTCATCGTTGACTCGGTCTTTTATTACAGAGGGCAGATAACTCTCAGACCGAACACGCTGAGCTATCGTGCCGGCAAGCCTTACGATTATGAGACTTACGCGCTGCCTACTGCACTACTGAGGCACATGCCATTGAACCACCGATGCTCGACAAGCTGCCCGTGCTTCCCGAGCACTTTTCTGCATGGGAAAGTGGGATTGCCACCCAGCGACGTCGGATACAACCGAAAAAAGTGCTACACACGTGGAGTCCTCCACTACATTGCCTTAAAACGAATGCTCATCACTATCGTGTGAGTAACCTTGCGGCCGCGGCGACTAGTCTTGCCCAAAGACGCAGCGTGCGTGGAGGCGCTACCCGAATGCGTGTGGATGCACCCTCCTACCTCGAAAAGCGCCTGCAGCTACTATCACCGTGGGCCGCTGCTGGCGGGCGGGAAGCCGACACAGCGGGGCGTTGCGAGCAGCGGCAGTGCGGTGGTGGTGTAATGGTGAGCATAGTTGCCTTCCAAGCAGTTGATCCGGGTTCGATTCCCGGCCACCGCAAGTGGCGCTGGTTTTTTCGTATGAGTATGTGAGCCGGTGCTGTTACATGAAGGTTTTTTTCGTCGTTGCTCCACGCAGACCATCCTGTAGTATGTCCCGACTTGTCCCGACTTTGCTCGGCTGACGCGAAAGCTGACGCTTGGAATTCGCCCTTATCAAAATGACAGGCACTATAAACGGCTGTGAGAGGCGAGGTGTGGAGAGGTACCAAAACGACAGGCAAACTGCGAAATTTTCTGCTCGTTCTTCTTAAACAAAAAAAGAAAAAAACCGACGCAGTCGGTAGGACTCGAACCTACGCTCCCAGAGGGAATCTGATTTCTAGTCAGACGCCTTAACCACTCGGCCACGACTGCTCGTAACTGAAGTTTCCCTGGAATCGTGAGAAATGCAACCGGTCTGCGCAGAATGTTGACAGGAAACGAACTCTGTGCACTGATTACGGCAGGGCTACCATCGCTACGAGACGAGCCATTGCGGAAACGTTAAAATCTTCGCCCGGACAGGGACTTGAACCCTGGACCCTTAGGTTAAAAGCCTAATGCTCTACCGACTGAGCTATCCGGGCTCACCCTTGTTGTGGATGGAGCGGCTGCAAGCAATGTGAATAACTGGAACGCGTGTGTAGGCGTACTACGGTAACAGCTGGCTTCTGCCGCAACTGGCGACTTCACCGACTTCCCACTGACGCTGGTAGCAGCCCAACAGCGGACCAGTGCCACTTCTCCCTTTATTCCGGTGCCGACAGTAATTGCATCATGTGCCTGTTTTCCCCGATTACGTTCGGCCGAAGCTCCGGAGGGTGGGCGACAAACGACAGTTCGAAGGCCAAAACATGGAGCGTTGTGTGCGCAAAAACTTCCGTTCCGGTACCGGGAATCGAACCCGGGCCTCCTGGGTGAAAGCCAGGTATCCTAGCCACTAGACCACACCGGATTTGCTCGATAAGCGTGAGATCTTCTCCGTCTCCTCTCGTATTTCGTGCTGAATCTGGTCTCAGTGGTGTTCTCTGTTTGCGAGCATATTTGCGCCTACAGACTGGCATGGCGCACAGCTCGAAATTGACTATTCATTATTTTACTCATAACAAGGGAAGAGAAAGATCAAAGTTGTACGTTGTCATAATTGGAAATAAACATATTGACGCTGAGGTGTAGCCTCCTTGTGGATAACGAACGACAATTAAGTTCGTTCCCTAGCAACAGCAACGCCGTTAATTCAGCCATGATGTACAGCAAATTAAATGCCCCGGGTGAGGATCGAACTCACGACCTTAAGATTATGAGACTTACGCGCTACCTACTGCGCTACCGAGGCACGTTGCAAGCAACGTTACAGGAAACTTGGTAAGTCTCGCATATTAGAGATAGACAGTTTGCGCTTTCTCAAGAATCTGTTGTGTTGCTACACGTGCTTTCCCTACTTGCTAGATTAAACTGCTGCCGCAGCTTTTTCAACGGAACGTAGCACTGCCCGAGGTTACAGTACATCGCCCTTGCGGCACCTGAACACAGCGGCCTGTTGGGCCAGGCCGACGTTAGAGTTCAGAAATAGCACGCGACCGTCCAAGTACGGTCTACTGCGTGCTGCGTGTATGGTTCTTCTCACAGCGAATCCTGCTATACATTCCTGAGGCTGACGCAGCTCAGGCGAGGAATCGGCGCGGCAGCATTATAGCGAGAACAGCAGAACGATGCATCGGCCGGGAATCGAACCCGGGCCGTCCGCATGCTAAGCGAGCATTCACCAATTTTTTTTTTTTTTGTTCCCATTTCTTTCCTTGCATTTGTTGGGGGCGGACGTCCGATGACGCCCGTTCAAGTTCATCGTTGACTCGGTCTTTTATTACAGAGGGCAGATAACTCTCAGACCGAACACGCTGAGCTATCGTGCCGGCAAGCCTTACGATTATGAGACTTACGCGCTGCCTACTGCACTACTGAGGCACATGCCATTGAACCACCGATGCTCGACAAGCTGCCCGTGCTTCCCGAGCACTTTTCTGCATGGGAAAGTGGGATTGCCACCCAGCGACGTCGGATACAACCGAAAAAAGTGCTACACACGTGGAGTCCTCCACTACATTGCCTTAAAACGAATGCTCATCACTATCGTGTGAGTAACCTTGCGGCCGCGGCGACTAGTCTTGCCCAAAGACGCAGCGTGCGTGGAGGCGCTACCCGAATGCGTGTGGATGCACCCTCCTACCTCGAAAAGCGCCTGCAGCTACTATCACCGTGGGCCGCTGCTGGCGGGCGGGAAGCCGACACAGCGGGGCGTTGCGAGCAGCGGCAGTGCGGTGGTGGTGTAATGGTGAGCATAGTTGCCTTCCAAGCAGTTGATCCGGGTTCGATTCCCGGCCACCGCAAGTGGCGCTGGTTTTTTCGTATGAGTATGTGAGCCGCGTGCTGTTACATGAAGGTTTTTTTCGTCGTTGCTCCACGCAGACCATCCTGTAGTATGTCCCGACTTGTCCCGACTTTGCTCGGCTGACGCGAAAGCTGACGCTTGGAATTCGCCCTTATCAAAATGACAGGCACTATAAACGGCTGTGAGAGGCGAGGTGTGGAGAGGTACCAAAACGACAGGCAAACTGCGAAATTTTCTGCTCGTTCTTCTTAAACAAAAAAAGAAAAAAACCGACGCAGTCGGTAGGACTCGAACCTACGCTCCCAGAGGGAATCTGATTTCTAGTCAGACGCCTTAACCACTCGGCCACGACTGCTCGTAACTGAAGTTTCCCTGGAATCGTGAGAAATGCAACCGGTCTGCGCAGAATGTTGACAGGAAACGAACTCTGTGCACTGATTACGGCAGGGCTACCATCGCTACGAGACGAGCCATTGCGGAAACGTTAAAATCTTCGCCCGGACAGGGACTTGAACCCTGGACCCTTAGGTTAAAAGCCTAATGCTCTACCGACTGAGCTATCCGGGCTCACCCTTGTTGTGGATGGAGCGGCTGCAAGCAATGTGAATAACTGGAACGCGTGTGTAGGCGTACTACGGTAACAGCTGGCTTCTGCCGCAACTGGCGACTTCACCGACTTCCCACTGACGCTGGTAGCAGCCCAACAGCGGACCAGTGCCACTTCTCCCTTTATTCCGGTGCCGACAGTAATTGCATCATGTGCCTGTTTTCCCCGATTACGTTCGGCCGAAGCTCCGGAGGGTGGGCGACAAACGACAGTTCGAAGGCCAAAACATGGAGCGTTGTGTGCGCAAAAACTTCCGTTCCGGTACCGGGAATCGAACCCGGGCCTCCTGGGTGAAAGCCAGGTATCCTAGCCACTAGACCACACCGGATTTGCTCGATAAGCGTGAGATCTTCTCCGTCTCCTCTCGTATTTCGTGCTGAATCTGGTCTCAGTGGTGTTCTCTGTTTGCGAGCATATTTGCGCCTACAGACTGGCATGGCGCACAGCTCGAAATTGACTATTCATTATTTTACTCATAACAAGGGAAGAGAAAGATCAAAGTTGTACGTTGTCATAATTGGAAATAAACATATTGACGCTGAGGTGTAGCCTCCTTGTGGATAACGAACGACAATTAAGTTCGTTCCCTAGCAACAGCAACGCCGTTAATTCAGCCATGATGTACAGCAAATTAAATGCCCCGGGTGAGGATCGAACTCACGACCTTAAGATTATGAGACTTACGCGCTACCTACTGCGCTACCGAGGCACGTTGCAAGCAACGTTACAGGAAACTTGGTAAGTCTCGCATATTAGAGATAGACAGTTTGCGCTTTCTCAAGAATCTGTTGTGTTGCTACACGTGCTTTCCCTACTTGCTAGATTAAACTGCTGCCGCAGCTTTTTCAACGGAACGTAGCACTGCCCGAGGTTACAGTACATCGCCCTTGCGGCACCTGAACACAGCGGCCTGTTGGGCCAGGCCGACGTTAGAGTTCAGAAATAGCACGCGACCGTCCAAGTACGGTCTACTGCGTGCTGCGTGTATGGTTCTTCTCACAGCGAATCCTGCTATACATTCCTGAGGCTGACGCAGCTCAGGCGAGGAATCGGCGCGGCAGCATTATAGCGAGAACAGCAGAACGATGCATCGGCCGGGAATCGAACCCGGGCCGTCCGCATGCTAAGCGAGCATTCACCAATTTTTTTTTTTTTTGTTCCCATTTCTTTCCTTGCATTTGTTGGGGGCGGACGTCCGATGACGCCCGTTCAAGTTCATCGTTGACTCGGTCTTTTATTACAGAGGGCAGATAACTCTCAGACCGAACACGCTGAGCTATCGTGCCGGCAAGCCTTACGATTATGAGACTTACGCGCTGCCTACTGCACTACTGAGGCACATGCCATTGAACCACCGATGCTCGACAAGCTGCCCGTGCTTCCCGAGCACTTTTCTGCATGGGAAAGTGGGATTGCCACCCAGCGACGTCGGATACAACCGAAAAAAGTGCTACACACGTGGAGTCCTCCACTACATTGCCTTAAAACGAATGCTCATCACTATCGTGTGAGTAACCTTGCGGCCGCGGCGACTAGTCTTGCCCAAAGACGCAGCGTGCGTGGAGGCGCTACCCGAATGCGTGTGGATGCACCCTCCTACCTCGAAAAGCGCCTGCAGCTACTATCACCGTGGGCCGCTGCTGGCGGGCGGGAAGCCGACACAGCGGGGCGTTGCGAGCAGCGGCAGTGCGGTGGTGGTGTAATGGTGAGCATAGTTGCCTTCCAAGCAGTTGATCCGGGTTCGATTCCCGGCCACCGCAAGTGGCGCTGGTTTTTTCGTATGAGTATGTGAGCCGCGTGCTGTTACATGAAGGTTTTTTTCGTCGTTGCTCCACGCAGACCATCCTGTAGTATGTCCCGACTTGTCCCGACTTTGCTCGGCTGACGCGAAAGCTGACGCTTGGAATTCGCCCTTATCAAAATGACAGGCACTATAAACGGCTGTGAGAGGCGAGGTGTGGAGAGGTACCAAAACGACAGGCAAACTGCGAAATTTTCTGCTCGTTCTTCTTAAACAAAAAAAGAAAAAAACCGACGCAGTCGGTAGGACTCGAACCTACGCTCCCAGAGGGAATCTGATTTCTAGTCAGACGCCTTAACCACTCGGCCACGACTGCTCGTAACTGAAGTTTCCCTGGAATCGTGAGAAATGCAACCGGTCTGCGCAGAATGTTGACAGGAAACGAACTCTGTGCACTGATTACGGCAGGGCTACCATCGCTACGAGACGAGCCATTGCGGAAACGTTAAAATCTTCGCCCGGACAGGGACTTGAACCCTGGACCCTTAGGTTAAAAGCCTAATGCTCTACCGACTGAGCTATCCGGGCTCACCCTTGTTGTGGATGGAGCGGCTGCAAGCAATGTGAATAACTGGAACGCGTGTGTAGGCGTACTACGGTAACAGCTGGCTTCTGCCGCAACTGGCGACTTCACCGACTTCCCACTGACGCTGGTAGCAGCCCAACAGCGGACCAGTGCCACTTCTCCCTTTATTCCGGTGCCGACAGTAATTGCATCATGTGCCTGTTTTCCCCGATTACGTTCGGCCGAAGCTCCGGAGGGTGGGCGACAAACGACAGTTCGAAGGCCAAAACATGGAGCGTTGTGTGCGCAAAAACTTCCGTTCCGGTACCGGGAATCGAACCCGGGCCTCCTGGGTGAAAGCCAGGTATCCTAGCCACTAGACCACACCGGATTTGCTCGATAAGCGTGAGATCTTCTCCGTCTCCTCTCGTATTTCGTGCTGAATCTGGTCTCAGTGGTGTTCTCTGTTTGCGAGCATATTTGCGCCTACAGACTGGCATGGCGCACAGCTCGAAATTGACTATTCATTATTTTACTCATAACAAGGGAAGAGAAAGATCAAAGTTGTACGTTGTCATAATTGGAAATAAACATATTGACGCTGAGGTGTAGCCTCCTTGTGGATAACGAACGACAATTAAGTTCGTTCCCTAGCAACAGCAACGCCGTTAATTCAGCCATGATGTACAGCAAATTAAATGCCCCGGGTGAGGATCGAACTCACGACCTTAAGATTATGAGACTTACGCGCTACCTACTGCGCTACCGAGGCACGTTGCAAGCAACGTTACAGGAAACTTGGTAAGTCTCGCATATTAGAGATAGACAGTTTGCGCTTTCTCAAGAATCTGTTGTGTTGCTACACGTGCTTTCCCTACTTGCTAGATTAAACTGCTGCCGCAGCTTTTTCAACGGAACGTAGCACTGCCCGAGGTTACAGTACATCGCCCTTGCGGCACCTGAACACAGCGGCCTGTTGGGCCAGGCCGACGTTAGAGTTCAGAAATAGCACGCGACCGTCCAAGTACGGTCTACTGCGTGCTGCGTGTATGGTTCTTCTCACAGCGAATCCTGCTATACATTCCTGAGGCTGACGCAGCTCAGGCGAGGAATCGGCGCGGCAGCATTATAGCGAGAACAGCAGAACGATGCATCGGCCGGGAATCGAACCCGGGCCGTCCGCATGCTAAGCGAGCATTCACCAATTTTTTTTTTTTTTGTTCCCATTTCTTTCCTTGCATTTGTTGGGGGCGGACGTCCGATGACGCCCGTTCAAGTTCATCGTTGACTCGGTCTTTTATTACAGAGGGCAGATAACTCTCAGACCGAACACGCTGAGCTATCGTGCCGGCAAGCCTTACGATTATGAGACTTACGCGCTGCCTACTGCACTACTGAGGCACATGCCATTGAACCACCGATGCTCGACAAGCTGCCCGTGCTTCCCGAGCACTTTTCTGCATGGGAAAGTGGGATTGCCACCCAGCGACGTCGGATACAACCGAAAAAAGTGCTACACACGTGGAGTCCTCCACTACATTGCCTTAAAACGAATGCTCATCACTATCGTGTGAGTAACCTTGCGGCCGCGGCGACTAGTCTTGCCCAAAGACGCAGCGTGCGTGGAGGCGCTACCCGAATGCGTGTGGATGCACCCTCCTACCTCGAAAAGCGCCTGCAGCTACTATCACCGTGGGCCGCTGCTGGCGGGCGGGAAGCCGACACAGCGGGGCGTTGCGAGCAGCGGCAGTGCGGTGGTGGTGTAATGGTGAGCATAGTTGCCTTCCAAGCAGTTGATCCGGGTTCGATTCCCGGCCACCGCAAGTGGCGCTGGTTTTTTCGTATGAGTATGTGAGCCGCGTGCTGTTACATGAAGGTTTTTTTCGTCGTTGCTCCACGCAGACCATCCTGTAGTATGTCCCGACTTGTCCCGACTTTGCTCGGCTGACGCGAAAGCTGACGCTTGGAATTCGCCCTTATCAAAATGACAGGCACTATAAACGGCTGTGAGAGGCGAGGTGTGGAGAGGTACCAAAACGACAGGCAAACTGCGAAATTTTCTGCTCGTTCTTCTTAAACAAAAAAAGAAAAAAACCGACGCAGTCGGTAGGACTCGAACCTACGCTCCCAGAGGGAATCTGATTTCTAGTCAGACGCCTTAACCACTCGGCCACGACTGCTCGTAACTGAAGTTTCCCTGGAATCGTGAGAAATGCAACCGGTCTGCGCAGAATGTTGACAGGAAACGAACTCTGTGCACTGATTACGGCAGGGCTACCATCGCTACGAGACGAGCCATTGCGGAAACGTTAAAATCTTCGCCCGGACAGGGACTTGAACCCTGGACCCTTAGGTTAAAAGCCTAATGCTCTACCGACTGAGCTATCCGGGCTCACCCTTGTTGTGGATGGAGCGGCTGCAAGCAATGTGAATAACTGGAACGCGTGTGTAGGCGTACTACGGTAACAGCTGGCTTCTGCCGCAACTGGCGACTTCACCGACTTCCCACTGACGCTGGTAGCAGCCCAACAGCGGACCAGTGCCACTTCTCCCTTTATTCCGGTGCCGACAGTAATTGCATCATGTGCCTGTTTTCCCCGATTACGTTCGGCCGAAGCTCCGGAGGGTGGGCGACAAACGACAGTTCGAAGGCCAAAACATGGAGCGTTGTGTGCGCAAAAACTTCCGTTCCGGTACCGGGAATCGAACCCGGGCCTCCTGGGTGAAAGCCAGGTATCCTAGCCACTAGACCACACCGGATTTGCTCGATAAGCGTGAGATCTTCTCCGTCTCCTCTCGTATTTCGTGCTGAATCTGGTCTCAGTGGTGTTCTCTGTTTGCGAGCATATTTGCGCCTACAGACTGGCATGGCGCACAGCTCGAAATTGACTATTCATTATTTTACTCATAACAAGGGAAGAGAAAGATCAAAGTTGTACGTTGTCATAATTGGAAATAAACATATTGACGCTGAGGTGTAGCCTCCTTGTGGATAACGAACGACAATTAAGTTCGTTCCCTAGCAACAGCAACGCCGTTAATTCAGCCATGATGTACAGCAAATTAAATGCCCCGGGTGAGGATCGAACTCACGACCTTAAGATTATGAGACTTACGCGCTACCTACTGCGCTACCGAGGCACGTTGCAAGCAACGTTACAGGAAACTTGGTAAGTCTCGCATATTAGAGATAGACAGTTTGCGCTTTCTCAAGAATCTGTTGTGTTGCTACACGTGCTTTCCCTACTTGCTAGATTAAACTGCTGCCGCAGCTTTTTCAACGGAACGTAGCACTGCCCGAGGTTACAGTACATCGCCCTTGCGGCACCTGAACACAGCGGCCTGTTGGGCCAGGCCGACGTTAGAGTTCAGAAATAGCACGCGACCGTCCAAGTACGGTCTACTGCGTGCTGCGTGTATGGTTCTTCTCACAGCGAATCCTGCTATACATTCCTGAGGCTGACGCAGCTCAGGCGAGGAATCGGCGCGGCAGCATTATAGCGAGAACAGCAGAACGATGCATCGGCCGGGAATCGAACCCGGGCCGTCCGCATGCTAAGCGAGCATTCACCAATTTTTTTTTTTTTTGTTCCCATTTCTTTCCTTGCATTTGTTGGGGGCGGACGTCCGATGACGCCCGTTCAAGTTCATCGTTGACT
>NW_026045587.1:0-26859 GCF_023898315.1 Schistocerca nitens | reverse complement strand
CGCAATCCGACGTGCCAGCGGAGCGACTGCCGAGTTAGCGGGCGCGCCGCCGCGTGTGTGAGACGCACAGCTGCTCGTGGCACCTCCTGTCATCCGCTGGGCGCGTGCAGCCTTCGACACTCGCGGAAGACGCATCTTGTCCCTGGTGTCCAGTGGATGGCTGGCGCGCGGCCGACCGGCGTATGGCCTGTGCGGCGTGTGGCAGTGTCTTGTTGGAGGGCGCCACTGCTGGCGATGTGAGCTTCCTCGCCTCGCCTCCGCCTCAGACGAGATGTTTGCGTAATTTGCAGTGCATCCTTCCCGCACCATTCCTATCGCTGTCCCTGTCCCGCCCCGTCCCGACTTGTCCCGACTTTGCTCGACTGCCGCTCGCTGCCGCTCGGGTCGTGGCCCATATAACAGCGCAAGCACAAGAAACGTCTGCAGGAGATGACGAGACGAGACGAAAGAATAAATTTATGATTACATATCGAAGTAGGAATTGTACACCGCTACACAACAACAGGCGCTGACGTATTTCAGAACATATCTGCCGATTCGTACTGTTTTGTCGTTTTCAAAGACTTCCTGGCGAACTTGGTTAGCACATTCTCCCTCAAACTGAGATATTTACTGCAATTTCATACCTTATGGTCATTACAGTAGTTTAAAATGCTTAAGGAAGTATCTTTGTCACTTCAGAAAGGTCGTATGGAAACAGGGCTGGCAGGGGTGGCTGTATATAAAAAAACAAGTAAATAAAGGGCGGCCAACAGCACCCGGTGTTCCCAGGCGGTCACCCATCCAAGTACTAACCGGGCCCGATGTTGCTTAACTTCGGTGATCGGACGAGAACCGGTGTAGTCAACATGGTATGGCCGTTGGCGCCCGTAAAATGTAGGCGCACGGCAGAATTCGCATTCGGTTCTTATCCCAAGACACACAAAATCATACTTTTCGGTCGAACTCAGGCGCATTATTTGTTATTGACAAATCGTCGGGTTAGCGCGAATGCAATCCTGAGTTCCAAAAATTATGCACCGGAAGGACGCGCTTCGTAGTTTTTTTTTATTTTTTGTTAAATTTATACATTTATTTTTTAACATTAAATCGTTACAAGATAACATCTTTACAACAAAACATGAACAGAATTGTAATTGTAAGCACTTCCTTCCGCAATCCGACGTGCCAGCGGAGCGACTGCCGAGTTAGCGGGCGCGCCGCCGCGTGTGTGAGACGCACAGCTGCTCGTGGCACCTCCTGTCATCCGCTGGGCGCGTGCAGCCTTCGACACTCGCGGAAGACGCATCTTGTCCCTGGTGTCCAGTGGATGGCTGGCGCGCGGCCGACCGGCGTATGGCCTGTGCGGCGTGTGGCAGTGTCTTGTTGGAGGGCGCCACTGCTGGCGATGTGAGCTTCCTCGCCTCGCCTCCGCCTCAGACGAGATGTTTGCGTAATTTGCAGTGCATCCGCACCATTCCTATCGCTGTCCCTGTCCCCGCCCCGTCCCGACTTGTCCCGACTTTGCTCGACTGCCGCTCGCTGCCGCTCGGGTCGTGGCCCATATAACAGCGCAAGCACAAGAAACGTCTGCAGGAGATGACGAGACGAGACGAAAGAATAAATTTATGATTACATATCGAAGTAGGAATTGTACACCGCTACACAACAACAGGCGCTGACGTATTTCAGAACATATCTGCCGATTCGTACTGTTTTGTCGTTTTCAAAGACTTCCTGGCGAACTTGGTTAGCACATTCTCCCTCAAACTGAGATATTTACTGCAATTTCATACCTTATGGTCATTACAGTAGTTTAAAATGCTTAAGGAAGTATCTTTGTCACTTCAGAAAGGTCGTATGGAAACAGGGCTGGCAGGGGTGGCTGTATATAAAAAAACAAGTAAATAAAGGGCGGCCAACAGCACCCGGTGTTCCCAGGCGGTCACCCATCCAAGTACTAACCGGGCCCGATGTTGCTTAACTTCGGTGATCGGACGAGAACCGGTGTAGTCAACATGGTATGGCCGTTGGCGCCCGTAAAATGTAGGCGCACGGCAGAATTCGCATTCGGTTCTTATCCCAAGACACACAAAATCATACTTTTCGGTCGAACTCAGGCGCATTATTTGTTATTGACAAATCGTCGGGTTAGCGCGAATGCAATCCTGAGTTCCAAAAATTATGCACCGGAAGGACGCGCTTCGTAGTTTTTTTTTATTTTTTGTTAAATTTATACATTTATTTTTTAACATTAAATCGTTACAAGATAACATCTTTACAACAAAACATGAACAGAATTGTAATTGTAAGCACTTCCTTCCGCAATCCGACGTGCCAGCGGAGCGACTGCCGAGTTAGCGGGCGCGCCGCCGCGTGTGTGAGACGCACAGCTGCTCGTGGCACCTCCTGTCATCCGCTGGGCGCGTGCAGCCTTCGACACTCGCGGAAGACGCATCTTGTCCCTGGTGTCCAGTGGATGGCTGGCGCGCGGCCGACCGGCGTATGGCCTGTGCGGCGTGTGGCAGTGTCTTGTTGGAGGGCGCCACTGCTGGCGATGTGAGCTTCCTCGCCTCGCCTCCGCCTCAGACGAGATGTTTGCGTAATTTGCAGTGCATCCGCACCATTCCTATCGCTGTCCCTGTCCCCGCCCCGTCCCGACTTGTCCCGACTTTGCTCGACTGCCGCTCGCTGCCGCTCGGGTCGTGGCCCATATAACAGCGCAAGCACAAGAAACGTCTGCAGGAGATGACGAGACGAGACGAAAGAATAAATTTATGATTACATATCGAAGTAGGAATTGTACACCGCTACACAACAACAGGCGCTGACGTATTTCAGAACATATCTGCCGATTCGTACTGTTTTGTCGTTTTCAAAGACTTCCTGGCGAACTTGGTTAGCACATTCTCCCTCAAACTGAGATATTTACTGCAATTTCATACCTTATGGTCATTACAGTAGTTTAAAATGCTTAAGGAAGTATCTTTGTCACTTCAGAAAGGTCGTATGGAAACAGGGCTGGCAGGGGTGGCTGTATATAAAAAAACAAGTAAATAAAGGGCGGCCAACAGCACCCGGTGTTCCCAGGCGGTCACCCATCCAAGTACTAACCGGGCCCGATGTTGCTTAACTTCGGTGATCGGACGAGAACCGGTGTAGTCAACATGGTATGGCCGTTGGCGCCCGTAAAATGTAGGCGCACGGCAGAATTCGCATTCGGTTCTTATCCCAAGACACACAAAATCATACTTTTCGGTCGAACTCAGGCGCATTATTTGTTATTGACAAATCGTCGGGTTAGCGCGAATGCAATCCTGAGTTCCAAAAATTATGCACCGGAAGGACGCGCTTCGTAGTTTTTTTTTATTTTTTGTTAAATTTATACATTTATTTTTTAACATTAAATCGTTACAAGATAACATCTTTACAACAAAACATGAACAGAATTGTAATTGTAAGCACTTCCTTCCGCAATCCGACGTGCCAGCGGAGCGACTGCCGAGTTAGCGGGCGCGCCGCCGCGTGTGTGAGACGCACAGCTGCTCGTGGCACCTCCTGTCATCCGCTGGGCGCGTGCAGCCTTCGACACTCGCGGAAGACGCATCTTGTCCCTGGTGTCCAGTGGATGGCTGGCGCGCGGCCGACCGGCGTATGGCCTGTGCGGCGTGTGGCAGTGTCTTGTTGGAGGGCGCCACTGCTGGCGATGTGAGCTTCCTCGCCTCGCCTCCGCCTCAGACGAGATGTTTGCGTAATTTGCAGTGCATCCGCACCATTCCTATCGCTGTCCCTGTCCCCGCCCCGTCCCGACTTGTCCCGACTTTGCTCGACTGCCGCTCGCTGCCGCTCGGGTCGTGGCCCATATAACAGCGCAAGCACAAGAAACGTCTGCAGGAGATGACGAGACGAGACGAAAGAATAAATTTATGATTACATATCGAAGTAGGAATTGTACACCGCTACACAACAACAGGCGCTGACGTATTTCAGAACATATCTGCCGATTCGTACTGTTTTGTCGTTTTCAAAGACTTCCTGGCGAACTTGGTTAGCACATTCTCCCTCAAACTGAGATATTTACTGCAATTTCATACCTTATGGTCATTACAGTAGTTTAAAATGCTTAAGGAAGTATCTTTGTCACTTCAGAAAGGTCGTATGGAAACAGGGCTGGCAGGGGTGGCTGTATATAAAAAAACAAGTAAATAAAGGGCGGCCAACAGCACCCGGTGTTCCCAGGCGGTCACCCATCCAAGTACTAACCGGGCCCGATGTTGCTTAACTTCGGTGATCGGACGAGAACCGGTGTAGTCAACATGGTATGGCCGTTGGCGCCCGTAAAATGTAGGCGCACGGCAGAATTCGCATTCGGTTCTTATCCCAAGACACACAAAATCATACTTTTCGGTCGAACTCAGGCGCATTATTTGTTATTGACAAATCGTCGGGTTAGCGCGAATGCAATCCTGAGTTCCAAAAATTATGCACCGGAAGGACGCGCTTCGTAGTTTTTTTTTATTTTTTGTTAAATTTATACATTTATTTTTTAACATTAAATCGTTACAAGATAACATCTTTACAACAAAACATGAACAGAATTGTAATTGTAAGCACTTCCTTCCGCAATCCGACGTGCCAGCGGAGCGACTGCCGAGTTAGCGGGCGCGCCGCCGCGTGTGTGAGACGCACAGCTGCTCGTGGCACCTCCTGTCATCCGCTGGGCGCGTGCAGCCTTCGACACTCGCGGAAGACGCATCTTGTCCCTGGTGTCCAGTGGATGGCTGGCGCGCGGCCGACCGGCGTATGGCCTGTGCGGCGTGTGGCAGTGTCTTGTTGGAGGGCGCCACTGCTGGCGATGTGAGCTTCCTCGCCTCGCCTCCGCCTCAGACGAGATGTTTGCGTAATTTGCAGTGCATCCGCACCATTCCTATCGCTGTCCCTGTCCCCGCCCCGTCCCGACTTGTCCCGACTTTGCTCGACTGCCGCTCGCTGCCGCTCGGGTCGTGGCCCATATAACAGCGCAAGCACAAGAAACGTCTGCAGGAGATGACGAGACGAGACGAAAGAATAAATTTATGATTACATATCGAAGTAGGAATTGTACACCGCTACACAACAACAGGCGCTGACGTATTTCAGAACATATCTGCCGATTCGTACTGTTTTGTCGTTTTCAAAGACTTCCTGGCGAACTTGGTTAGCACATTCTCCCTCAAACTGAGATATTTACTGCAATTTCATACCTTATGGTCATTACAGTAGTTTAAAATGCTTAAGGAAGTATCTTTGTCACTTCAGAAAGGTCGTATGGAAACAGGGCTGGCAGGGGTGGCTGTATATAAAAAAACAAGTAAATAAAGGGCGGCCAACAGCACCCGGTGTTCCCAGGCGGTCACCCATCCAAGTACTAACCGGGCCCGATGTTGCTTAACTTCGGTGATCGGACGAGAACCGGTGTAGTCAACATGGTATGGCCGTTGGCGCCCGTAAAATGTAGGCGCACGGCAGAATTCGCATTCGGTTCTTATCCCAAGACACACAAAATCATACTTTTCGGTCGAACTCAGGCGCATTATTTGTTATTGACAAATCGTCGGGTTAGCGCGAATGCAATCCTGAGTTCCAAAAATTATGCACCGGAAGGACGCGCTTCGTAGTTTTTTTTTATTTTTTGTTAAATTTATACATTTATTTTTTAACATTAAATCGTTACAAGATAACATCTTTACAACAAAACATGAACAGAATTGTAATTGTAAGCACTTCCTTCCGCAATCCGACGTGCCAGCGGAGCGACTGCCGAGTTAGCGGGCGCGCCGCCGCGTGTGTGAGACGCACAGCTGCTCGTGGCACCTCCTGTCATCCGCTGGGCGCGTGCAGCCTTCGACACTCGCGGAAGACGCATCTTGTCCCTGGTGTCCAGTGGATGGCTGGCGCGCGGCCGACCGGCGTATGGCCTGTGCGGCGTGTGGCAGTGTCTTGTTGGAGGGCGCCACTGCTGGCGATGTGAGCTTCCTCGCCTCGCCTCCGCCTCAGACGAGATGTTTGCGTAATTTGCAGTGCATCCGCACCATTCCTATCGCTGTCCCTGTCCCCGCCCCGTCCCGACTTGTCCCGACTTTGCTCGACTGCCGCTCGCTGCCGCTCGGGTCGTGGCCCATATAACAGCGCAAGCACAAGAAACGTCTGCAGGAGATGACGAGACGAGACGAAAGAATAAATTTATGATTACATATCGAAGTAGGAATTGTACACCGCTACACAACAACAGGCGCTGACGTATTTCAGAACATATCTGCCGATTCGTACTGTTTTGTCGTTTTCAAAGACTTCCTGGCGAACTTGGTTAGCACATTCTCCCTCAAACTGAGATATTTACTGCAATTTCATACCTTATGGTCATTACAGTAGTTTAAAATGCTTAAGGAAGTATCTTTGTCACTTCAGAAAGGTCGTATGGAAACAGGGCTGGCAGGGGTGGCTGTATATAAAAAAACAAGTAAATAAAGGGCGGCCAACAGCACCCGGTGTTCCCAGGCGGTCACCCATCCAAGTACTAACCGGGCCCGATGTTGCTTAACTTCGGTGATCGGACGAGAACCGGTGTAGTCAACATGGTATGGCCGTTGGCGCCCGTAAAATGTAGGCGCACGGCAGAATTCGCATTCGGTTCTTATCCCAAGACACACAAAATCATACTTTTCGGTCGAACTCAGGCGCATTATTTGTTATTGACAAATCGTCGGGTTAGCGCGAATGCAATCCTGAGTTCCAAAAATTATGCACCGGAAGGACGCGCTTCGTAGTTTTTTTTTATTTTTTGTTAAATTTATACATTTATTTTTTAACATTAAATCGTTACAAGATAACATCTTTACAACAAAACATGAACAGAATTGTAATTGTAAGCACTTCCTTCCGCAATCCGACGTGCCAGCGGAGCGACTGCCGAGTTAGCGGGCGCGCCGCCGCGTGTGTGAGACGCACAGCTGCTCGTGGCACCTCCTGTCATCCGCTGGGCGCGTGCAGCCTTCGACACTCGCGGAAGACGCATCTTGTCCCTGGTGTCCAGTGGATGGCTGGCGCGCGGCCGACCGGCGTATGGCCTGTGCGGCGTGTGGCAGTGTCTTGTTGGAGGGCGCCACTGCTGGCGATGTGAGCTTCCTCGCCTCGCCTCCGCCTCAGACGAGATGTTTGCGTAATTTGCAGTGCATCCGCACCATTCCTATCGCTGTCCCTGTCCCCGCCCCGTCCCGACTTGTCCCGACTTTGCTCGACTGCCGCTCGCTGCCGCTCGGGTCGTGGCCCATATAACAGCGCAAGCACAAGAAACGTCTGCAGGAGATGACGAGACGAGACGAAAGAATAAATTTATGATTACATATCGAAGTAGGAATTGTACACCGCTACACAACAACAGGCGCTGACGTATTTCAGAACATATCTGCCGATTCGTACTGTTTTGTCGTTTTCAAAGACTTCCTGGCGAACTTGGTTAGCACATTCTCCCTCAAACTGAGATATTTACTGCAATTTCATACCTTATGGTCATTACAGTAGTTTAAAATGCTTAAGGAAGTATCTTTGTCACTTCAGAAAGGTCGTATGGAAACAGGGCTGGCAGGGGTGGCTGTATATAAAAAAACAAGTAAATAAAGGGCGGCCAACAGCACCCGGTGTTCCCAGGCGGTCACCCATCCAAGTACTAACCGGGCCCGATGTTGCTTAACTTCGGTGATCGGACGAGAACCGGTGTAGTCAACATGGTATGGCCGTTGGCGCCCGTAAAATGTAGGCGCACGGCAGAATTCGCATTCGGTTCTTATCCCAAGACACACAAAATCATACTTTTCGGTCGAACTCAGGCGCATTATTTGTTATTGACAAATCGTCGGGTTAGCGCGAATGCAATCCTGAGTTCCAAAAATTATGCACCGGAAGGACGCGCTTCGTAGTTTTTTTTTATTTTTTGTTAAATTTATACATTTATTTTTTAACATTAAATCGTTACAAGATAACATCTTTACAACAAAACATGAACAGAATTGTAATTGTAAGCACTTCCTTCCGCAATCCGACGTGCCAGCGGAGCGACTGCCGAGTTAGCGGGCGCGCCGCCGCGTGTGTGAGACGCACAGCTGCTCGTGGCACCTCCTGTCATCCGCTGGGCGCGTGCAGCCTTCGACACTCGCGGAAGACGCATCTTGTCCCTGGTGTCCAGTGGATGGCTGGCGCGCGGCCGACCGGCGTATGGCCTGTGCGGCGTGTGGCAGTGTCTTGTTGGAGGGCGCCACTGCTGGCGATGTGAGCTTCCTCGCCTCGCCTCCGCCTCAGACGAGATGTTTGCGTAATTTGCAGTGCATCCGCACCATTCCTATCGCTGTCCCTGTCCCCGCCCCGTCCCGACTTGTCCCGACTTTGCTCGACTGCCGCTCGCTGCCGCTCGGGTCGTGGCCCATATAACAGCGCAAGCACAAGAAACGTCTGCAGGAGATGACGAGACGAGACGAAAGAATAAATTTATGATTACATATCGAAGTAGGAATTGTACACCGCTACACAACAACAGGCGCTGACGTATTTCAGAACATATCTGCCGATTCGTACTGTTTTGTCGTTTTCAAAGACTTCCTGGCGAACTTGGTTAGCACATTCTCCCTCAAACTGAGATATTTACTGCAATTTCATACCTTATGGTCATTACAGTAGTTTAAAATGCTTAAGGAAGTATCTTTGTCACTTCAGAAAGGTCGTATGGAAACAGGGCTGGCAGGGGTGGCTGTATATAAAAAAACAAGTAAATAAAGGGCGGCCAACAGCACCCGGTGTTCCCAGGCGGTCACCCATCCAAGTACTAACCGGGCCCGATGTTGCTTAACTTCGGTGATCGGACGAGAACCGGTGTAGTCAACATGGTATGGCCGTTGGCGCCCGTAAAATGTAGGCGCACGGCAGAATTCGCATTCGGTTCTTATCCCAAGACACACAAAATCATACTTTTCGGTCGAACTCAGGCGCATTATTTGTTATTGACAAATCGTCGGGTTAGCGCGAATGCAATCCTGAGTTCCAAAAATTATGCACCGGAAGGACGCGCTTCGTAGTTTTTTTTTATTTTTTGTTAAATTTATACATTTATTTTTTAACATTAAATCGTTACAAGATAACATCTTTACAACAAAACATGAACAGAATTGTAATTGTAAGCACTTCCTTCCGCAATCCGACGTGCCAGCGGAGCGACTGCCGAGTTAGCGGGCGCGCCGCCGCGTGTGTGAGACGCACAGCTGCTCGTGGCACCTCCTGTCATCCGCTGGGCGCGTGCAGCCTTCGACACTCGCGGAAGACGCATCTTGTCCCTGGTGTCCAGTGGATGGCTGGCGCGCGGCCGACCGGCGTATGGCCTGTGCGGCGTGTGGCAGTGTCTTGTTGGAGGGCGCCACTGCTGGCGATGTGAGCTTCCTCGCCTCGCCTCCGCCTCAGACGAGATGTTTGCGTAATTTGCAGTGCATCCGCACCATTCCTATCGCTGTCCCTGTCCCCGCCCCGTCCCGACTTGTCCCGACTTTGCTCGACTGCCGCTCGCTGCCGCTCGGGTCGTGGCCCATATAACAGCGCAAGCACAAGAAACGTCTGCAGGAGATGACGAGACGAGACGAAAGAATAAATTTATGATTACATATCGAAGTAGGAATTGTACACCGCTACACAACAACAGGCGCTGACGTATTTCAGAACATATCTGCCGATTCGTACTGTTTTGTCGTTTTCAAAGACTTCCTGGCGAACTTGGTTAGCACATTCTCCCTCAAACTGAGATATTTACTGCAATTTCATACCTTATGGTCATTACAGTAGTTTAAAATGCTTAAGGAAGTATCTTTGTCACTTCAGAAAGGTCGTATGGAAACAGGGCTGGCAGGGGTGGCTGTATATAAAAAAACAAGTAAATAAAGGGCGGCCAACAGCACCCGGTGTTCCCAGGCGGTCACCCATCCAAGTACTAACCGGGCCCGATGTTGCTTAACTTCGGTGATCGGACGAGAACCGGTGTAGTCAACATGGTATGGCCGTTGGCGCCCGTAAAATGTAGGCGCACGGCAGAATTCGCATTCGGTTCTTATCCCAAGACACACAAAATCATACTTTTCGGTCGAACTCAGGCGCATTATTTGTTATTGACAAATCGTCGGGTTAGCGCGAATGCAATCCTGAGTTCCAAAAATTATGCACCGGAAGGACGCGCTTCGTAGTTTTTTTTATTTTTTGTTAAATTTATACATTTATTTTTTAACATTAAATCGTTACAAGATAACATCTTTACAACAAAACATGAACAGAATTGTAATTGTAAGCACTTCCTTCCGCAATCCGACGTGCCAGCGGAGCGACTGCCGAGTTAGCGGGCGCGCCGCCGCGTGTGTGAGACGCACAGCTGCTCGTGGCACCTCCTGTCATCCGCTGGGCGCGTGCAGCCTTCGACACTCGCGGAAGACGCATCTTGTCCCTGGTGTCCAGTGGATGGCTGGCGCGCGGCCGACCGGCGTATGGCCTGTGCGGCGTGTGGCAGTGTCTTGTTGGAGGGCGCCACTGCTGGCGATGTGAGCTTCCTCGCCTCGCCTCCGCCTCAGACGAGATGTTTGCGTAATTTGCAGTGCATCCGCACCATTCCTATCGCTGTCCCTGTCCCCGCCCCGTCCCGACTTTGCTCGACTGCCGCTCGCTGCCGCTCGGGTCGTGGCCCATATAACAGCGCAAGCACAAGAAACGTCTGCAGGAGATGACGAGACGAGACGAAAGAATAAATTTATGATTACATATCGAAGTAGGAATTGTACACCGCTACACAACAACAGGCGCTGACGTATTTCAGAACATATCTGCCGATTCGTACTGTTTTGTCGTTTTCAAAGACTTCCTGGCGAACTTGGTTAGCACATTCTCCCTCAAACTGAGATATTTACTGCAATTTCATACCTTATGGTCATTACAGTAGTTTAAAATGCTTAAGGAAGTATCTTTGTCACTTCAGAAAGGTCGTATGGAAACAGGGCTGGCAGGGGTGGCTGTATATAAAAAAACAAGTAAATAAAGGGCGGCCAACAGCACCCGGTGTTCCCAGGCGGTCACCCATCCAAGTACTAACCGGGCCCGATGTTGCTTAACTTCGGTGATCGGACGAGAACCGGTGTAGTCAACATGGTATGGCCGTTGGCGCCCGTAAAATGTAGGCGCACGGCAGAATTCGCATTCGGTTCTTATCCCAAGACACACAAAATCATACTTTTCGGTCGAACTCAGGCGCATTATTTGTTATTGACAAATCGTCGGGTTAGCGCGAATGCAATCCTGAGTTCCAAAAATTATGCACCGGAAGGACGCGCTTCGTAGTTTTTTTTTATTTTTTGTTAAATTTATACATTTATTTTTTAACATTAAATCGTTACAAGATAACATCTTTACAACAAAACATGAACAGAATTGTAATTGTAAGCACTTCCTTCCGCAATCCGACGTGCCAGCGGAGCGACTGCCGAGTTAGCGGGCGCGCCGCCGCGTGTGTGAGACGCACAGCTGCTCGTGGCACCTCCTGTCATCCGCTGGGCGCGTGCAGCCTTCGACACTCGCGGAAGACGCATCTTGTCCCTGGTGTCCAGTGGATGGCTGGCGCGCGGCCGACCGGCGTATGGCCTGTGCGGCGTGTGGCAGTGTCTTGTTGGAGGGCGCCACTGCTGGCGATGTGAGCTTCCTCGCCTCGCCTCCGCCTCAGACGAGATGTTTGCGTAATTTGCAGTGCATCCGCACCATTCCTATCGCTGTCCCTGTCCCCGCCCCGTCCCGACTTGTCCCGACTTTGCTCGACTGCCGCTCGCTGCCGCTCGGGTCGTGGCCCATATAACAGCGCAAGCACAAGAAACGTCTGCAGGAGATGACGAGACGAGACGAAAGAATAAATTTATGATTACATATCGAAGTAGGAATTGTACACCGCTACACAACAACAGGCGCTGACGTATTTCAGAACATATCTGCCGATTCGTACTGTTTTGTCGTTTTCAAAGACTTCCTGGCGAACTTGGTTAGCACATTCTCCCTCAAACTGAGATATTTACTGCAATTTCATACCTTATGGTCATTACAGTAGTTTAAAATGCTTAAGGAAGTATCTTTGTCACTTCAGAAAGGTCGTATGGAAACAGGGCTGGCAGGGGTGGCTGTATATAAAAAAACAAGTAAATAAAGGGCGGCCAACAGCACCCGGTGTTCCCAGGCGGTCACCCATCCAAGTACTAACCGGGCCCGATGTTGCTTAACTTCGGTGATCGGACGAGAACCGGTGTAGTCAACATGGTATGGCCGTTGGCGCCCGTAAAATGTAGGCGCACGGCAGAATTCGCATTCGGTTCTTATCCCAAGACACACAAAATCATACTTTTCGGTCGAACTCAGGCGCATTATTTGTTATTGACAAATCGTCGGGTTAGCGCGAATGCAATCCTGAGTTCCAAAAATTATGCACCGGAAGGACGCGCTTCGTAGTTTTTTTTTATTTTTTGTTAAATTTATACATTTATTTTTTAACATTAAATCGTTACAAGATAACATCTTTACAACAAAACATGAACAGAATTGTAATTGTAAGCACTTCCTTCCGCAATCCGACGTGCCAGCGGAGCGACTGCCGAGTTAGCGGGCGCGCCGCCGCGTGTGTGAGACGCACAGCTGCTCGTGGCACCTCCTGTCATCCGCTGGGCGCGTGCAGCCTTCGACACTCGCGGAAGACGCATCTTGTCCCTGGTGTCCAGTGGATGGCTGGCGCGCGGCCGACCGGCGTATGGCCTGTGCGGCGTGTGGCAGTGTCTTGTTGGAGGGCGCCACTGCTGGCGATGTGAGCTTCCTCGCCTCGCCTCCGCCTCAGACGAGATGTTTGCGTAATTTGCAGTGCATCCGCACCATTCCTATCGCTGTCCCTGTCCCCGCCCCGTCCCGACTTGTCCCGACTTTGCTCGACTGCCGCTCGCTGCCGCTCGGGTCGTGGCCCATATAACAGCGCAAGCACAAGAAACGTCTGCAGGAGATGACGAGACGAGACGAAAGAATAAATTTATGATTACATATCGAAGTAGGAATTGTACACCGCTACACAACAACAGGCGCTGACGTATTTCAGAACATATCTGCCGATTCGTACTGTTTTGTCGTTTTCAAAGACTTCCTGGCGAACTTGGTTAGCACATTCTCCCTCAAACTGAGATATTTACTGCAATTTCATACCTTATGGTCATTACAGTAGTTTAAAATGCTTAAGGAAGTATCTTTGTCACTTCAGAAAGGTCGTATGGAAACAGGGCTGGCAGGGGTGGCTGTATATAAAAAAACAAGTAAATAAAGGGCGGCCAACAGCACCCGGTGTTCCCAGGCGGTCACCCATCCAAGTACTAACCGGGCCCGATGTTGCTTAACTTCGGTGATCGGACGAGAACCGGTGTAGTCAACATGGTATGGCCGTTGGCGCCCGTAAAATGTAGGCGCACGGCAGAATTCGCATTCGGTTCTTATCCCAAGACACACAAAATCATACTTTTCGGTCGAACTCAGGCGCATTATTTGTTATTGACAAATCGTCGGGTTAGCGCGAATGCAATCCTGAGTTCCAAAAATTATGCACCGGAAGGACGCGCTTCGTAGTTTTTTTTTATTTTTTGTTAAATTTATACATTTATTTTTTAACATTAAATCGTTACAAGATAACATCTTTACAACAAAACATGAACAGAATTGTAATTGTAAGCACTTCCTTCCGCAATCCGACGTGCCAGCGGAGCGACTGCCGAGTTAGCGGGCGCGCCGCCGCGTGTGTGAGACGCACAGCTGCTCGTGGCACCTCCTGTCATCCGCTGGGCGCGTGCAGCCTTCGACACTCGCGGAAGACGCATCTTGTCCCTGGTGTCCAGTGGATGGCTGGCGCGCGGCCGACCGGCGTATGGCCTGTGCGGCGTGTGGCAGTGTCTTGTTGGAGGGCGCCACTGCTGGCGATGTGAGCTTCCTCGCCTCGCCTCCGCCTCAGACGAGATGTTTGCGTAATTTGCAGTGCATCCGCACCATTCCTATCGCTGTCCCTGTCCCCGCCCCGTCCCGACTTGTCCCGACTTTGCTCGACTGCCGCTCGCTGCCGCTCGGGTCGTGGCCCATATAACAGCGCAAGCACAAGAAACGTCTGCAGGAGATGACGAGACGAGACGAAAGAATAAATTTATGATTACATATCGAAGTAGGAATTGTACACCGCTACACAACAACAGGCGCTGACGTATTTCAGAACATATCTGCCGATTCGTACTGTTTTGTCGTTTTCAAAGACTTCCTGGCGAACTTGGTTAGCACATTCTCCCTCAAACTGAGATATTTACTGCAATTTCATACCTTATGGTCATTACAGTAGTTTAAAATGCTTAAGGAAGTATCTTTGTCACTTCAGAAAGGTCGTATGGAAACAGGGCTGGCAGGGGTGGCTGTATATAAAAAAACAAGTAAATAAAGGGCGGCCAACAGCACCCGGTGTTCCCAGGCGGTCACCCATCCAAGTACTAACCGGGCCCGATGTTGCTTAACTTCGGTGATCGGACGAGAACCGGTGTAGTCAACATGGTATGGCCGTTGGCGCCCGTAAAATGTAGGCGCACGGCAGAATTCGCATTCGGTTCTTATCCCAAGACACACAAAATCATACTTTTCGGTCGAACTCAGGCGCATTATTTGTTATTGACAAATCGTCGGGTTAGCGCGAATGCAATCCTGAGTTCCAAAAATTATGCACCGGAAGGACGCGCTTCGTAGTTTTTTTTATTTTTTGTTAAATTTATACATTTATTTTTTAACATTAAATCGTTACAAGATAACATCTTTACAACAAAACATGAACAGAATTGTAATTGTAAGCACTTCCTTCCGCAATCCGACGTGCCAGCGGAGCGACTGCCGAGTTAGCGGGCGCGCCGCCGCGTGTGTGAGACGCACAGCTGCTCGTGGCACCTCCTGTCATCCGCTGGGCGCGTGCAGCCTTCGACACTCGCGGAAGACGCATCTTGTCCCTGGTGTCCAGTGGATGGCTGGCGCGCGGCCGACCGGCGTATGGCCTGTGCGGCGTGTGGCAGTGTCTTGTTGGAGGGCGCCACTGCTGGCGATGTGAGCTTCCTCGCCTCGCCTCCGCCTCAGACGAGATGTTTGCGTAATTTGCAGTGCATCCGCACCATTCCTATCGCTGTCCCTGTCCCCGCCCCGTCCCGACTTGTCCCGACTTTGCTCGACTGCCGCTCGCTGCCGCTCGGGTCGTGGCCCATATAACAGCGCAAGCACAAGAAACGTCTGCAGGAGATGACGAGACGAGACGAAAGAATAAATTTATGATTACATATCGAAGTAGGAATTGTACACCGCTACACAACAACAGGCGCTGACGTATTTCAGAACATATCTGCCGATTCGTACTGTTTTGTCGTTTTCAAAGACTTCCTGGCGAACTTGGTTAGCACATTCTCCCTCAAACTGAGATATTTACTGCAATTTCATACCTTATGGTCATTACAGTAGTTTAAAATGCTTAAGGAAGTATCTTTGTCACTTCAGAAAGGTCGTATGGAAACAGGGCTGGCAGGGGTGGCTGTATATAAAAAAACAAGTAAATAAAGGGCGGCCAACAGCACCCGGTGTTCCCAGGCGGTCACCCATCCAAGTACTAACCGGGCCCGATGTTGCTTAACTTCGGTGATCGGACGAGAACCGGTGTAGTCAACATGGTATGGCCGTTGGCGCCCGTAAAATGTAGGCGCACGGCAGAATTCGCATTCGGTTCTTATCCCAAGACACACAAAATCATACTTTTCGGTCGAACTCAGGCGCATTATTTGTTATTGACAAATCGTCGGGTTAGCGCGAATGCAATCCTGAGTTCCAAAAATTATGCACCGGAAGGACGCGCTTCGTAGTTTTTTTTTATTTTTTGTTAAATTTATACATTTATTTTTTAACATTAAATCGTTACAAGATAACATCTTTACAACAAAACATGAACAGAATTGTAATTGTAAGCACTTCCTTCCGCAATCCGACGTGCCAGCGGAGCGACTGCCGAGTTAGCGGGCGCGCCGCCGCGTGTGTGAGACGCACAGCTGCTCGTGGCACCTCCTGTCATCCGCTGGGCGCGTGCAGCCTTCGACACTCGCGGAAGACGCATCTTGTCCCTGGTGTCCAGTGGATGGCTGGCGCGCGGCCGACCGGCGTATGGCCTGTGCGGCGTGTGGCAGTGTCTTGTTGGAGGGCGCCACTGCTGGCGATGTGAGCTTCCTCGCCTCGCCTCCGCCTCAGACGAGATGTTTGCGTAATTTGCAGTGCATCCGCACCATTCCTATCGCTGTCCCTGTCCCCGCCCCGTCCCGACTTGTCCCGACTTTGCTCGACTGCCGCTCGCTGCCGCTCGGGTCGTGGCCCATATAACAGCGCAAGCACAAGAAACGTCTGCAGGAGATGACGAGACGAGACGAAAGAATAAATTTATGATTACATATCGAAGTAGGAATTGTACACCGCTACACAACAACAGGCGCTGACGTATTTCAGAACATATCTGCCGATTCGTACTGTTTTGTCGTTTTCAAAGACTTCCTGGCGAACTTGGTTAGCACATTCTCCCTCAAACTGAGATATTTACTGCAATTTCATACCTTATGGTCATTACAGTAGTTTAAAATGCTTAAGGAAGTATCTTTGTCACTTCAGAAAGGTCGTATGGAAACAGGGCTGGCAGGGGTGGCTGTATATAAAAAAACAAGTAAATAAAGGGCGGCCAACAGCACCCGGTGTTCCCAGGCGGTCACCCATCCAAGTACTAACCGGGCCCGATGTTGCTTAACTTCGGTGATCGGACGAGAACCGGTGTAGTCAACATGGTATGGCCGTTGGCGCCCGTAAAATGTAGGCGCACGGCAGAATTCGCATTCGGTTCTTATCCCAAGACACACAAAATCATACTTTTCGGTCGAACTCAGGCGCATTATTTGTTATTGACAAATCGTCGGGTTAGCGCGAATGCAATCCTGAGTTCCAAAAATTATGCACCGGAAGGACGCGCTTCGTAGTTTTTTTTTATTTTTTGTTAAATTTATACATTTATTTTTTAACATTAAATCGTTACAAGATAACATCTTTACAACAAAACATGAACAGAATTGTAATTGTAAGCACTTCCTTCCGCAATCCGACGTGCCAGCGGAGCGACTGCCGAGTTAGCGGGCGCGCCGCCGCGTGTGTGAGACGCACAGCTGCTCGTGGCACCTCCTGTCATCCGCTGGGCGCGTGCAGCCTTCGACACTCGCGGAAGACGCATCTTGTCCCTGGTGTCCAGTGGATGGCTGGCGCGCGGCCGACCGGCGTATGGCCTGTGCGGCGTGTGGCAGTGTCTTGTTGGAGGGCGCCACTGCTGGCGATGTGAGCTTCCTCGCCTCGCCTCCGCCTCAGACGAGATGTTTGCGTAATTTGCAGTGCATCCGCACCATTCCTATCGCTGTCCCTGTCCCCGCCCCGTCCCGACTTGTCCCGACTTTGCTCGACTGCCGCTCGCTGCCGCTCGGGTCGTGGCCCATATAACAGCGCAAGCACAAGAAACGTCTGCAGGAGATGACGAGACGAGACGAAAGAATAAATTTATGATTACATATCGAAGTAGGAATTGTACACCGCTACACAACAACAGGCGCTGACGTATTTCAGAACATATCTGCCGATTCGTACTGTTTTGTCGTTTTCAAAGACTTCCTGGCGAACTTGGTTAGCACATTCTCCCTCAAACTGAGATATTTACTGCAATTTCATACCTTATGGTCATTACAGTAGTTTAAAATGCTTAAGGAAGTATCTTTGTCACTTCAGAAAGGTCGTATGGAAACAGGGCTGGCAGGGGTGGCTGTATATAAAAAAACAAGTAAATAAAGGGCGGCCAACAGCACCCGGTGTTCCCAGGCGGTCACCCATCCAAGTACTAACCGGGCCCGATGTTGCTTAACTTCGGTGATCGGACGAGAACCGGTGTAGTCAACATGGTATGGCCGTTGGCGCCCGTAAAATGTAGGCGCACGGCAGAATTCGCATTCGGTTCTTATCCCAAGACACACAAAATCATACTTTTCGGTCGAACTCAGGCGCATTATTTGTTATTGACAAATCGTCGGGTTAGCGCGAATGCAATCCTGAGTTCCAAAAATTATGCACCGGAAGGACGCGCTTCGTAGTTTTTTTTTATTTTTTGTTAAATTTATACATTTATTTTTTAACATTAAATCGTTACAAGATAACATCTTTACAACAAAACATGAACAGAATTGTAATTGTAAGCACTTCCTTCCGCAATCCGACGTGCCAGCGGAGCGACTGCCGAGTTAGCGGGCGCGCCGCCGCGTGTGTGAGACGCACAGCTGCTCGTGGCACCTCCTGTCATCCGCTGGGCGCGTGCAGCCTTCGACACTCGCGGAAGACGCATCTTGTCCCTGGTGTCCAGTGGATGGCTGGCGCGCGGCCGACCGGCGTATGGCCTGTGCGGCGTGTGGCAGTGTCTTGTTGGAGGGCGCCACTGCTGGCGATGTGAGCTTCCTCGCCTCGCCTCCGCCTCAGACGAGATGTTTGCGTAATTTGCAGTGCATCCGCACCATTCCTATCGCTGTCCCTGTCCCCGCCCCGTCCCGACTTGTCCCGACTTTGCTCGACTGCCGCTCGCTGCCGCTCGGGTCGTGGCCCATATAACAGCGCAAGCACAAGAAACGTCTGCAGGAGATGACGAGACGAGACGAAAGAATAAATTTATGATTACATATCGAAGTAGGAATTGTACACCGCTACACAACAACAGGCGCTGACGTATTTCAGAACATATCTGCCGATTCGTACTGTTTTGTCGTTTTCAAAGACTTCCTGGCGAACTTGGTTAGCACATTCTCCCTCAAACTGAGATATTTACTGCAATTTCATACCTTATGGTCATTACAGTAGTTTAAAATGCTTAAGGAAGTATCTTTGTCACTTCAGAAAGGTCGTATGGAAACAGGGCTGGCAGGGGTGGCTGTATATAAAAAAACAAGTAAATAAAGGGCGGCCAACAGCACCCGGTGTTCCCAGGCGGTCACCCATCCAAGTACTAACCGGGCCCGATGTTGCTTAACTTCGGTGATCGGACGAGAACCGGTGTAGTCAACATGGTATGGCCGTTGGCGCCCGTAAAATGTAGGCGCACGGCAGAATTCGCATTCGGTTCTTATCCCAAGACACACAAAATCATACTTTTCGGTCGAACTCAGGCGCATTATTTGTTATTGACAAATCGTCGGGTTAGCGCGAATGCAATCCTGAGTTCCAAAAATTATGCACCGGAAGGACGCGCTTCGTAGTTTTTTTTATTTTTTGTTAAATTTATACATTTATTTTTTAACATTAAATCGTTACAAGATAACATCTTTACAACAAAACATGAACAGAATTGTAATTGTAAGCACTTCCTTCCGCAATCCGACGTGCCAGCGGAGCGACTGCCGAGTTAGCGGGCGCGCCGCCGCGTGTGTGAGACGCACAGCTGCTCGTGGCACCTCCTGTCATCCGCTGGGCGCGTGCAGCCTTCGACACTCGCGGAAGACGCATCTTGTCCCTGGTGTCCAGTGGATGGCTGGCGCGCGGCCGACCGGCGTATGGCCTGTGCGGCGTGTGGCAGTGTCTTGTTGGAGGGCGCCACTGCTGGCGATGTGAGCTTCCTCGCCTCGCCTCCGCCTCAGACGAGATGTTTGCGTAATTTGCAGTGCATCCGCACCATTCCTATCGCTGTCCCTGTCCCCGCCCCGTCCCGACTTGTCCCGACTTTGCTCGACTGCCGCTCGCTGCCGCTCGGGTCGTGGCCCATATAACAGCGCAAGCACAAGAAACGTCTGCAGGAGATGACGAGACGAGACGAAAGAATAAATTTATGATTACATATCGAAGTAGGAATTGTACACCGCTACACAACAACAGGCGCTGACGTATTTCAGAACATATCTGCCGATTCGTACTGTTTTGTCGTTTTCAAAGACTTCCTGGCGAACTTGGTTAGCACATTCTCCCTCAAACTGAGATATTTACTGCAATTTCATACCTTATGGTCATTACAGTAGTTTAAAATGCTTAAGGAAGTATCTTTGTCACTTCAGAAAGGTCGTATGGAAACAGGGCTGGCAGGGGTGGCTGTATATAAAAAAACAAGTAAATAAAGGGCGGCCAACAGCACCCGGTGTTCCCAGGCGGTCACCCATCCAAGTACTAACCGGGCCCGATGTTGCTTAACTTCGGTGATCGGACGAGAACCGGTGTAGTCAACATGGTATGGCCGTTGGCGCCCGTAAAATGTAGGCGCACGGCAGAATTCGCATTCGGTTCTTATCCCAAGACACACAAAATCATACTTTTCGGTCGAACTCAGGCGCATTATTTGTTATTGACAAATCGTCGGGTTAGCGCGAATGCAATCCTGAGTTCCAAAAATTATGCACCGGAAGGACGCGCTTCGTAGTTTTTTTTTATTTTTTGTTAAATTTATACATTTATTTTTTAACATTAAATCGTTACAAGATAACATCTTTACAACAAAACATGAACAGAATTGTAATTGTAAGCACTTCCTTCCGCAATCCGACGTGCCAGCGGAGCGACTGCCGAGTTAGCGGGCGCGCCGCCGCGTGTGTGAGACGCACAGCTGCTCGTGGCACCTCCTGTCATCCGCTGGGCGCGTGCAGCCTTCGACACTCGCGGAAGACGCATCTTGTCCCTGGTGTCCAGTGGATGGCTGGCGCGCGGCCGACCGGCGTATGGCCTGTGCGGCGTGTGGCAGTGTCTTGTTGGAGGGCGCCACTGCTGGCGATGTGAGCTTCCTCGCCTCGCCTCCGCCTCAGACGAGATGTTTGCGTAATTTGCAGTGCATCCGCACCATTCCTATCGCTGTCCCTGTCCCCGCCCCGTCCCGACTTGTCCCGACTTTGCTCGACTGCCGCTCGCTGCCGCTCGGGTCGTGGCCCATATAACAGCGCAAGCACAAGAAACGTCTGCAGGAGATGACGAGACGAGACGAAAGAATAAATTTATGATTACATATCGAAGTAGGAATTGTACACCGCTACACAACAACAGGCGCTGACGTATTTCAGAACATATCTGCCGATTCGTACTGTTTTGTCGTTTTCAAAGACTTCCTGGCGAACTTGGTTAGCACATTCTCCCTCAAACTGAGATATTTACTGCAATTTCATACCTTATGGTCATTACAGTAGTTTAAAATGCTTAAGGAAGTATCTTTGTCACTTCAGAAAGGTCGTATGGAAACAGGGCTGGCAGGGGTGGCTGTATATAAAAAAACAAGTAAATAAAGGGCGGCCAACAGCACCCGGTGTTCCCAGGCGGTCACCCATCCAAGTACTAACCGGGCCCGATGTTGCTTAACTTCGGTGATCGGACGAGAACCGGTGTAGTCAACATGGTATGGCCGTTGGCGCCCGTAAAATGTAGGCGCACGGCAGAATTCGCATTCGGTTCTTATCCCAAGACACACAAAATCATACTTTTCGGTCGAACTCAGGCGCATTATTTGTTATTGACAAATCGTCGGGTTAGCGCGAATGCAATCCTGAGTTCCAAAAATTATGCACCGGAAGGACGCGCTTCGTAGTTTTTTTTTATTTTTTGTTAAATTTATACATTTATTTTTTAACATTAAATCGTTACAAGATAACATCTTTACAACAAAACATGAACAGAATTGTAATTGTAAGCACTTCCTTCCGCAATCCGACGTGCCAGCGGAGCGACTGCCGAGTTAGCGGGCGCGCCGCCGCGTGTGTGAGACGCACAGCTGCTCGTGGCACCTCCTGTCATCCGCTGGGCGCGTGCAGCCTTCGACACTCGCGGAAGACGCATCTTGTCCCTGGTGTCCAGTGGATGGCTGGCGCGCGGCCGACCGGCGTATGGCCTGTGCGGCGTGTGGCAGTGTCTTGTTGGAGGGCGCCACTGCTGGCGATGTGAGCTTCCTCGCCTCGCCTCCGCCTCAGACGAGATGTTTGCGTAATTTGCAGTGCATCCGCACCATTCCTATCGCTGTCCCTGTCCCCGCCCCGTCCCGACTTGTCCCGACTTTGCTCGACTGCCGCTCGCTGCCGCTCGGGTCGTGGCCCATATAACAGCGCAAGCACAAGAAACGTCTGCAGGAGATGACGAGACGAGACGAAAGAATAAATTTATGATTACATATCGAAGTAGGAATTGTACACCGCTACACAACAACAGGCGCTGACGTATTTCAGAACATATCTGCCGATTCGTACTGTTTTGTCGTTTTCAAAGACTTCCTGGCGAACTTGGTTAGCACATTCTCCCTCAAACTGAGATATTTACTGCAATTTCATACCTTATGGTCATTACAGTAGTTTAAAATGCTTAAGGAAGTATCTTTGTCACTTCAGAAAGGTCGTATGGAAACAGGGCTGGCAGGGGTGGCTGTATATAAAAAAACAAGTAAATAAAGGGCGGCCAACAGCACCCGGTGTTCCCAGGCGGTCACCCATCCAAGTACTAACCGGGCCCGATGTTGCTTAACTTCGGTGATCGGACGAGAACCGGTGTAGTCAACATGGTATGGCCGTTGGCGCCCGTAAAATGTAGGCGCACGGCAGAATTCGCATTCGGTTCTTATCCCAAGACACACAAAATCATACTTTTCGGTCGAACTCAGGCGCATTATTTGTTATTGACAAATCGTCGGGTTAGCGCGAATGCAATCCTGAGTTCCAAAAATTATGCACCGGAAGGACGCGCTTCGTAGTTTTTTTTTATTTTTTGTTAAATTTATACATTTATTTTTTAACATTAAATCGTTACAAGATAACATCTTTACAACAAAACATGAACAGAATTGTAATTGTAAGCACTTCCTTCCGCAATCCGACGTGCCAGCGGAGCGACTGCCGAGTTAGCGGGCGCGCCGCCGCGTGTGTGAGACGCACAGCTGCTCGTGGCACCTCCTGTCATCCGCTGGGCGCGTGCAGCCTTCGACACTCGCGGAAGACGCATCTTGTCCCTGGTGTCCAGTGGATGGCTGGCGCGCGGCCGACCGGCGTATGGCCTGTGCGGCGTGTGGCAGTGTCTTGTTGGAGGGCGCCACTGCTGGCGATGTGAGCTTCCTCGCCTCGCCTCCGCCTCAGACGAGATGTTTGCGTAATTTGCAGTGCATCCGCACCATTCCTATCGCTGTCCCTGTCCCCGCCCCGTCCCGACTTGTCCCGACTTTGCTCGACTGCCGCTCGCTGCCGCTCGGGTCGTGGCCCATATAACAGCGCAAGCACAAGAAACGTCTGCAGGAGATGACGAGACGAGACGAAAGAATAAATTTATGATTACATATCGAAGTAGGAATTGTACACCGCTACACAACAACAGGCGCTGACGTATTTCAGAACATATCTGCCGATTCGTACTGTTTTGTCGTTTTCAAAGACTTCCTGGCGAACTTGGTTAGCACATTCTCCCTCAAACTGAGATATTTACTGCAATTTCATACCTTATGGTCATTACAGTAGTTTAAAATGCTTAAGGAAGTATCTTTGTCACTTCAGAAAGGTCGTATGGAAACAGGGCTGGCAGGGGTGGCTGTATATAAAAAAACAAGTAAATAAAGGGCGGCCAACAGCACCCGGTGTTCCCAGGCGGTCACCCATCCAAGTACTAACCGGGCCCGATGTTGCTTAACTTCGGTGATCGGACGAGAACCGGTGTAGTCAACATGGTATGGCCGTTGGCGCCCGTAAAATGTAGGCGCACGGCAGAATTCGCATTCGGTTCTTATCCCAAGACACACAAAATCATACTTTTCGGTCGAACTCAGGCGCATTATTTGTTATTGACAAATCGTCGGGTTAGCGCGAATGCAATCCTGAGTTCCAAAAATTATGCACCGGAAGGACGCGCTTCGTAGTTTTTTTTTATTTTTTGTTAAATTTATACATTTATTTTTTAACATTAAATCGTTACAAGATAACATCTTTACAACAAAACATGAACAGAATTGTAATTGTAAGCACTTCCTTCCGCAATCCGACGTGCCAGCGGAGCGACTGCCGAGTTAGCGGGCGCGCCGCCGCGTGTGTGAGACGCACAGCTGCTCGTGGCACCTCCTGTCATCCGCTGGGCGCGTGCAGCCTTCGACACTCGCGGAAGACGCATCTTGTCCCTGGTGTCCAGTGGATGGCTGGCGCGCGGCCGACCGGCGTATGGCCTGTGCGGCGTGTGGCAGTGTCTTGTTGGAGGGCGCCACTGCTGGCGATGTGAGCTTCCTCGCCTCGCCTCCGCCTCAGACGAGATGTTTGCGTAATTTGCAGTGCATCCGCACCATTCCTATCGCTGTCCCTGTCCCCGCCCCGTCCCGACTTGTCCCGACTTTGCTCGACTGCCGCTCGCTGCCGCTCGGGTCGTGGCCCATATAACAGCGCAAGCACAAGAAACGTCTGCAGGAGATGACGAGACGAGACGAAAGAATAAATTTATGATTACATATCGAAGTAGGAATTGTACACCGCTACACAACAACAGGCGCTGACGTATTTCAGAACATATCTGCCGATTCGTACTGTTTTGTCGTTTTCAAAGACTTCCTGGCGAACTTGGTTAGCACATTCTCCCTCAAACTGAGATATTTACTGCAATTTCATACCTTATGGTCATTACAGTAGTTTAAAATGCTTAAGGAAGTATCTTTGTCACTTCAGAAAGGTCGTATGGAAACAGGGCTGGCAGGGGTGGCTGTATATAAAAAAACAAGTAAATAAAGGGCGGCCAACAGCACCCGGTGTTCCCAGGCGGTCACCCATCCAAGTACTAACCGGGCCCGATGTTGCTTAACTTCGGTGATCGGACGAGAACCGGTGTAGTCAACATGGTATGGCCGTTGGCGCCCGTAAAATGTAGGCGCACGGCAGAATTCGCATTCGGTTCTTATCCCAAGACACACAAAATCATACTTTTCGGTCGAACTCAGGCGCATTATTTGTTATTGACAAATCGTCGGGTTAGCGCGAATGCAATCCTGAGTTCCAAAAATTATGCACCGGAAGGACGCGCTTCGTAGTTTTTTTTTATTTTTTGTTAAATTTATACATTTATTTTTTAACATTAAATCGTTACAAGATAACATCTTTACAACAAAACATGAACAGAATTGTAATTGTAAGCACTTCCTTCCGCAATCCGACGTGCCAGCGGAGCGACTGCCGAGTTAGCGGGCGCGCCGCCGCGTGTGTGAGACGCACAGCTGCTCGTGGCACCTCCTGTCATCCGCTGGGCGCGTGCAGCCTTCGACACTCGCGGAAGACGCATCTTGTCCCTGGTGTCCAGTGGATGGCTGGCGCGCGGCCGACCGGCGTATGGCCTGTGCGGCGTGTGGCAGTGTCTTGTTGGAGGGCGCCACTGCTGGCGATGTGAGCTTCCTCGCCTCGCCTCCGCCTCAGACGAGATGTTTGCGTAATTTGCAGTGCATCCGCACCATTCCTATCGCTGTCCCTGTCCCCGCCCCGTCCCGACTTGTCCCGACTTTGCTCGACTGCCGCTCGCTGCCGCTCGGGTCGTGGCCCATATAACAGCGCAAGCACAAGAAACGTCTGCAGGAGATGACGAGACGAGACGAAAGAATAAATTTATGATTACATATCGAAGTAGGAATTGTACACCGCTACACAACAACAGGCGCTGACGTATTTCAGAACATATCTGCCGATTCGTACTGTTTTGTCGTTTTCAAAGACTTCCTGGCGAACTTGGTTAGCACATTCTCCCTCAAACTGAGATATTTACTGCAATTTCATACCTTATGGTCATTACAGTAGTTTAAAATGCTTAAGGAAGTATCTTTGTCACTTCAGAAAGGTCGTATGGAAACAGGGCTGGCAGGGGTGGCTGTATATAAAAAAACAAGTAAATAAAGGGCGGCCAACAGCACCCGGTGTTCCCAGGCGGTCACCCATCCAAGTACTAACCGGGCCCGATGTTGCTTAACTTCGGTGATCGGACGAGAACCGGTGTAGTCAACATGGTATGGCCGTTGGCGCCCGTAAAATGTAGGCGCACGGCAGAATTCGCATTCGGTTCTTATCCCAAGACACACAAAATCATACTTTTCGGTCGAACTCAGGCGCATTATTTGTTATTGACAAATCGTCGGGTTAGCGCGAATGCAATCCTGAGTTCCAAAAATTATGCACCGGAAGGACGCGCTTCGTAGTTTTTTTTATTTTTTGTTAAATTTATACATTTATTTTTAACATTAAATCGTTACAAGATAACATCTTTACAACAAAACATGAACAGAATTGTAATTGTAAGCACTTCCTTCCGCAATCCGACGTGCCAGCGGAGCGACTGCCGAGTTAGCGGGCGCGCCGCCGCGTGTGTGAGACGCACAGCTGCTCGTGGCACCTCCTGTCATCCGCTGGGCGCGTGCAGCCTTCGACACTCGCGGAAGACGCATCTTGTCCCTGGTGTCCAGTGGATGGCTGGCGCGCGGCCGACCGGCGTATGGCCTGTGCGGCGTGTGGCAGTGTCTTGTTGGAGGGCGCCACTGCTGGCGATGTGAGCTTCCTCGCCTCGCCTCCGCCTCAGACGAGATGTTTGCGTAATTTGCAGTGCATCCGCACCATTCCTATCGCTGTCCCTGTCCCCGCCCCGTCCCGACTTGTCCCGACTTTGCTCGACTGCCGCTCGCTGCCGCTCGGGTCGTGGCCCATATAACAGCGCAAGCACAAGAAACGTCTGCAGGAGATGACGAGACGAGACGAA
>NW_026045586.1:0-27502 GCF_023898315.1 Schistocerca nitens | reverse complement strand
ACAAATCGTCGGGTTAGCGCGAATGCAATCCTGAGTTCCAAAAATTATGCACCGGAAGGACGCGCTTCGTAGTTTTTTTTTATTTTTTGTTAAATTTATACATTTATTTTTTAACATTAAATCGTTACAAGATAACATCTTTACAACAAAACATGAACAGAATTGTAATTGTAAGCACTTCCTTCCGCAATCCGACGTGCCAGCGGAGCGACTGCCGAGTTAGCGGGCGCGCCGCCGCGTGTGTGAGACGCACAGCTGCTCGTGGCACCTCCTGTCATCCGCTGGGCGCGTGCAGCCTTCGACACTCGCGGAAGACGCATCTTGTCCCTGGTGTCCAGTGGATGGCTGGGCGCGCGGGCCGACCGGCGTATGGCCTGTGCGGCGTGTGGCAGTGTCTTGTTGGAGGGCGCCACTGCTGGCGATGTGAGCTCTCCTCGCCTCGCCTCCGCCTCAGACGAGATGTTTTGCGTAATTTGCAGTGCATCCGCACCATTCCTATCGCTGTCCCTGTCCCCGCCCCGTCCCGACTTGTCCCGACTTTGCTCGACTGCCGCTCGCTGCCGCTCGGGTCGTGGCCCATATAACAGCGCAAGCACAAGAAACGTCTGCAGGAGATGACGAGACGAGACGAAAGAATAAATTTATGATTACATATCGAAGTAGGAATTGTACACCGCTACACAACAACAGGCGCTGACGTATTTCAGAACATATCTGCCGATTCGTACTGTTTTGTCGTTTTCAAAGACTTCCTGGCGAACTTGGTTAGCACATTCTCCCTCAAACTGAGATATTTACTGCAATTTCATACCTTATGGTCATTACAGTAGTTTAAAATGCTTAAGGAAGTATCTTTGTCACTTCAGAAAGGTCGTATGGAAACAGGGCTGGCAGGGGTGGCTGTATATAAAAAAACAAGTAAATAAAGGCGGCCAACAGCACCCGGTGTTCCCAGGCGGTCACCCATCCAAGTACTAACCGGGCCCGATGTTGCTTAACTTCGGTGATCGGACGAGAACCGGTGTAGTCAACATGGTATGGCCGTTGGCGCCCGTAAAATGTAGGCGCACGGCAGAATTCGCATTCGGTTCTTATCCCAAGACACACAAAATCATACTTTTCGGTCGAACTCAGGCGCATTATTTGTTATTGACAAATCGTCGGGTTAGCGCGAATGCAATCCTGAGTTCCAAAAATTATGCACCGGAAGGACGCGCTTCGTAGTTTTTTTTTATTTTTTGTTAAATTTATACATTTATTTTTTAACATTAAATCGTTACAAGATAACATCTTTACAACAAAACATGAACAGAATTGTAATTGTAAGCACTTCCTTCCGCAATCCGACGTGCCAGCGGAGCGACTGCCGAGTTAGCGGGCGCGCCGCCGCGTGTGTGAGACGCACAGCTGCTCGTGGCACCTCCTGTCATCCGCTGGGCGCGTGCAGCCTTCGACACTCGCGGAAGACGCATCTTGTCCCTGGTGTCCAGTGGATGGCTGGCGCGCGGCCGACCGGCGTATGGCCTGTGCGGCGTGTGGCAGTGTCTTGTTGGAGGGCGCCACTGCTGGCGATGTGAGCTTCCTCGCCTCGCCTCCGCCTCAGACGAGATGTTTGCGTAATTTGCAGTGCATCCGCACCATTCCTATCGCTGTCCCTGTCCCCGCCCCGTCCCGACTTGTCCCGACTTTGCTCGACTGCCGCTCGCTGCCGCTCGGGTCGTGGCCCATATAACAGCGCAAGCACAAGAAACGTCTGCAGGAGATGACGAGACGAGACGAAAGAATAAATTTATGATTACATATCGAAGTAGGAATTGTACACCGCTACACAACAACAGGCGCTGACGTATTTCAGAACATATCTGCCGATTCGTACTGTTTTGTCGTTTTCAAAGACTTCCTGGCGAACTTGGTTAGCACATTCTCCCTCAAACTGAGATATTTACTGCAATTTCATACCTTATGGTCATTACAGTAGTTTAAAATGCTTAAGGAAGTATCTTTGTCACTTCAGAAAGGTCGTATGGAAACAGGGCTGGCAGGGGTGGCTGTATATAAAAAAACAAGTAAATAAAGGGCGGCCAACAGCACCCGGTGTTCCCAGGCGGTCACCCATCCAAGTACTAACCGGGCCCGATGTTGCTTAACTTCGGTGATCGGACGAGAACCGGTGTAGTCAACATGGTATGGCCGTTGGCGCCCGTAAAATGTAGGCGCACGGCAGAATTCGCATTCGGTTCTTATCCCAAGACACACAAAATCATACTTTTCGGTCGAACTCAGGCGCATTATTTGTTATTGACAAATCGTCGGGTTAGCGCGAATGCAATCCTGAGTTCCAAAAATTATGCACCGGAAGGACGCGCTTCGTAGTTTTTTTTTATTTTTTGTTAAATTTATACATTTATTTTTTAACATTAAATCGTTACAAGATAACATCTTTACAACAAAACATGAACAGAATTGTAATTGTAAGCACTTCCTTCCGCAATCCGACGTGCCAGCGGAGCGACTGCCGAGTTAGCGGGCGCGCCGCCGCGTGTGTGAGACGCACAGCTGCTCGTGGCACCTCCTGTCATCCGCTGGGCGCGTGCAGCCTTCGACACTCGCGGAAGACGCATCTTGTCCCTGGTGTCCAGTGGATGGCTGGCGCGCGGCCGACCGGCGTATGGCCTGTGCGGCGTGTGGCAGTGTCTTGTTGGAGGGCGCCACTGCTGGCGATGTGAGCTTCCTCGCCTCGCCTCCGCCTCAGACGAGATGTTTGCGTAATTTGCAGTGCATCCGCACCATTCCTATCGCTGTCCCTGTCCCCGCCCCGTCCCGACTTGTCCCGACTTTGCTCGACTGCCGCTCGCTGCCGCTCGGGTCGTGGCCCATATAACAGCGCAAGCACAAGAAACGTCTGCAGGAGATGACGAGACGAGACGAAAGAATAAATTTATGATTACATATCGAAGTAGGAATTGTACACCGCTACACAACAACAGGCGCTGACGTATTTCAGAACATATCTGCCGATTCGTACTGTTTTGTCGTTTTCAAAGACTTCCTGGCGAACTTGGTTAGCACATTCTCCCTCAAACTGAGATATTTACTGCAATTTCATACCTTATGGTCATTACAGTAGTTTAAAATGCTTAAGGAAGTATCTTTGTCACTTCAGAAAGGTCGTATGGAAACAGGGCTGGCAGGGGTGGCTGTATATAAAAAAACAAGTAAATAAAGGGCGGCCAACAGCACCCGGTGTTCCCAGGCGGTCACCCATCCAAGTACTAACCGGGCCCGATGTTGCTTAACTTCGGTGATCGGACGAGAACCGGTGTAGTCAACATGGTATGGCCGTTGGCGCCCGTAAAATGTAGGCGCACGGCAGAATTCGCATTCGGTTCTTATCCCAAGACACACAAAATCATACTTTTCGGTCGAACTCAGGCGCATTATTTGTTATTGACAAATCGTCGGGTTAGCGCGAATGCAATCCTGAGTTCCAAAAATTATGCACCGGAAGGACGCGCTTCGTAGTTTTTTTTTATTTTTTGTTAAATTTATACATTTATTTTTTAACATTAAATCGTTACAAGATAACATCTTTACAACAAAACATGAACAGAATTGTAATTGTAAGCACTTCCTTCCGCAATCCGACGTGCCAGCGGAGCGACTGCCGAGTTAGCGGGCGCGCCGCCGCGTGTGTGAGACGCACAGCTGCTCGTGGCACCTCCTGTCATCCGCTGGGCGCGTGCAGCCTTCGACACTCGCGGAAGACGCATCTTGTCCCTGGTGTCCAGTGGATGGCTGGCGCGCGGCCGACCGGCGTATGGCCTGTGCGGCGTGTGGCAGTGTCTTGTTGGAGGGCGCCACTGCTGGCGATGTGAGCTTCCTCGCCTCGCCTCCGCCTCAGACGAGATGTTTGCGTAATTTGCAGTGCATCCGCACCATTCCTATCGCTGTCCCTGTCCCCGCCCCGTCCCGACTTGTCCCGACTTTGCTCGACTGCCGCTCGCTGCCGCTCGGGTCGTGGCCCATATAACAGCGCAAGCACAAGAAACGTCTGCAGGAGATGACGAGACGAGACGAAAGAATAAATTTATGATTACATATCGAAGTAGGAATTGTACACCGCTACACAACAACAGGCGCTGACGTATTTCAGAACATATCTGCCGATTCGTACTGTTTTGTCGTTTTCAAAGACTTCCTGGCGAACTTGGTTAGCACATTCTCCCTCAAACTGAGATATTTACTGCAATTTCATACCTTATGGTCATTACAGTAGTTTAAAATGCTTAAGGAAGTATCTTTGTCACTTCAGAAAGGTCGTATGGAAACAGGGCTGGCAGGGGTGGCTGTATATAAAAAAACAAGTAAATAAAGGGCGGCCAACAGCACCCGGTGTTCCCAGGCGGTCACCCATCCAAGTACTAACCGGGCCCGATGTTGCTTAACTTCGGTGATCGGACGAGAACCGGTGTAGTCAACATGGTATGGCCGTTGGCGCCCGTAAAATGTAGGCGCACGGCAGAATTCGCATTCGGTTCTTATCCCAAGACACACAAAATCATACTTTTCGGTCGAACTCAGGCGCATTATTTGTTATTGACAAATCGTCGGGTTAGCGCGAATGCAATCCTGAGTTCCAAAAATTATGCACCGGAAGGACGCGCTTCGTAGTTTTTTTTTATTTTTTGTTAAATTTATACATTTATTTTTTAACATTAAATCGTTACAAGATAACATCTTTACAACAAAACATGAACAGAATTGTAATTGTAAGCACTTCCTTCCGCAATCCGACGTGCCAGCGGAGCGACTGCCGAGTTAGCGGGCGCGCCGCCGCGTGTGTGAGACGCACAGCTGCTCGTGGCACCTCCTGTCATCCGCTGGGCGCGTGCAGCCTTCGACACTCGCGGAAGACGCATCTTGTCCCTGGTGTCCAGTGGATGGCTGGCGCGCGGCCGACCGGCGTATGGCCTGTGCGGCGTGTGGCAGTGTCTTGTTGGAGGGCGCCACTGCTGGCGATGTGAGCTTCCTCGCCTCGCCTCCGCCTCAGACGAGATGTTTGCGTAATTTGCAGTGCATCCGCACCATTCCTATCGCTGTCCCTGTCCCCGCCCCGTCCCGACTTGTCCCGACTTTGCTCGACTGCCGCTCGCTGCCGCTCGGGTCGTGGCCCATATAACAGCGCAAGCACAAGAAACGTCTGCAGGAGATGACGAGACGAGACGAAAGAATAAATTTATGATTACATATCGAAGTAGGAATTGTACACCGCTACACAACAACAGGCGCTGACGTATTTCAGAACATATCTGCCGATTCGTACTGTTTTGTCGTTTTCAAAGACTTCCTGGCGAACTTGGTTAGCACATTCTCCCTCAAACTGAGATATTTACTGCAATTTCATACCTTATGGTCATTACAGTAGTTTAAAATGCTTAAGGAAGTATCTTTGTCACTTCAGAAAGGTCGTATGGAAACAGGGCTGGCAGGGGTGGCTGTATATAAAAAAACAAGTAAATAAAGGGCGGCCAACAGCACCCGGTGTTCCCAGGCGGTCACCCATCCAAGTACTAACCGGGCCCGATGTTGCTTAACTTCGGTGATCGGACGAGAACCGGTGTAGTCAACATGGTATGGCCGTTGGCGCCCGTAAAATGTAGGCGCACGGCAGAATTCGCATTCGGTTCTTATCCCAAGACACACAAAATCATACTTTTCGGTCGAACTCAGGCGCATTATTTGTTATTGACAAATCGTCGGGTTAGCGCGAATGCAATCCTGAGTTCCAAAAATTATGCACCGGAAGGACGCGCTTCGTAGTTTTTTTTATTTTTTGTTAAATTTATACATTTATTTTTTAACATTAAATCGTTACAAGATAACATCTTTACAACAAAACATGAACAGAATTGTAATTGTAAGCACTTCCTTCCGCAATCCGACGTGCCAGCGGAGCGACTGCCGAGTTAGCGGGCGCGCCGCCGCGTGTGTGAGACGCACAGCTGCTCGTGGCACCTCCTGTCATCCGCTGGGCGCGTGCAGCCTTCGACACTCGCGGAAGACGCATCTTGTCCCTGGTGTCCAGTGGATGGCTGGCGCGCGGCCGACCGGCGTATGGCCTGTGCGGCGTGTGGCAGTGTCTTGTTGGAGGGCGCCACTGCTGGCGATGTGAGCTTCCTCGCCTCGCCTCCGCCTCAGACGAGATGTTTGCGTAATTTGCAGTGCATCCGCACCATTCCTATCGCTGTCCCTGTCCCCGCCCCGTCCCGACTTGTCCCGACTTTGCTCGACTGCCGCTCGCTGCCGCTCGGGTCGTGGCCCATATAACAGCGCAAGCACAAGAAACGTCTGCAGGAGATGACGAGACGAGACGAAAGAATAAATTTATGATTACATATCGAAGTAGGAATTGTACACCGCTACACAACAACAGGCGCTGACGTATTTCAGAACATATCTGCCGATTCGTACTGTTTTGTCGTTTTCAAAGACTTCCTGGCGAACTTGGTTAGCACATTCTCCCTCAAACTGAGATATTTACTGCAATTTCATACCTTATGGTCATTACAGTAGTTTAAAATGCTTAAGGAAGTATCTTTGTCACTTCAGAAAGGTCGTATGGAAACAGGGCTGGCAGGGGTGGCTGTATATAAAAAAACAAGTAAATAAAGGGCGGCCAACAGCACCCGGTGTTCCCAGGCGGTCACCCATCCAAGTACTAACCGGGCCCGATGTTGCTTAACTTCGGTGATCGGACGAGAACCGGTGTAGTCAACATGGTATGGCCGTTGGCGCCCGTAAAATGTAGGCGCACGGCAGAATTCGCATTCGGTTCTTATCCCAAGACACACAAAATCATACTTTTCGGTCGAACTCAGGCGCATTATTTGTTATTGACAAATCGTCGGGTTAGCGCGAATGCAATCCTGAGTTCCAAAAATTATGCACCGGAAGGACGCGCTTCGTAGTTTTTTTTATTTTTTGTTAAATTTATACATTTATTTTTTAACATTAAATCGTTACAAGATAACATCTTTACAACAAAACATGAACAGAATTGTAATTGTAAGCACTTCCTTCCGCAATCCGACGTGCCAGCGGAGCGACTGCCGAGTTAGCGGGCGCGCCGCCGCGTGTGTGAGACGCACAGCTGCTCGTGGCACCTCCTGTCATCCGCTGGGCGCGTGCAGCCTTCGACACTCGCGGAAGACGCATCTTGTCCCTGGTGTCCAGTGGATGGCTGGCGCGCGGCCGACCGGCGTATGGCCTGTGCGGCGTGTGGCAGTGTCTTGTTGGAGGGCGCCACTGCTGGCGATGTGAGCTTCCTCGCCTCGCCTCCGCCTCAGACGAGATGTTTGCGTAATTTGCAGTGCATCCGCACCATTCCTATCGCTGTCCCTGTCCCCGCCCCGTCCCGACTTGTCCCGACTTTGCTCGACTGCCGCTCGCTGCCGCTCGGGTCGTGGCCCATATAACAGCGCAAGCACAAGAAACGTCTGCAGGAGATGACGAGACGAGACGAAAGAATAAATTTATGATTACATATCGAAGTAGGAATTGTACACCGCTACACAACAACAGGCGCTGACGTATTTCAGAACATATCTGCCGATTCGTACTGTTTTGTCGTTTTCAAAGACTTCCTGGCGAACTTGGTTAGCACATTCTCCCTCAAACTGAGATATTTACTGCAATTTCATACCTTATGGTCATTACAGTAGTTTAAAATGCTTAAGGAAGTATCTTTGTCACTTCAGAAAGGTCGTATGGAAACAGGGCTGGCAGGGGTGGCTGTATATAAAAAAACAAGTAAATAAAGGGCGGCCAACAGCACCCGGTGTTCCCAGGCGGTCACCCATCCAAGTACTAACCGGGCCCGATGTTGCTTAACTTCGGTGATCGGACGAGAACCGGTGTAGTCAACATGGTATGGCCGTTGGCGCCCGTAAAATGTAGGCGCACGGCAGAATTCGCATTCGGTTCTTATCCCAAGACACACAAAATCATACTTTTCGGTCGAACTCAGGCGCATTATTTGTTATTGACAAATCGTCGGGTTAGCGCGAATGCAATCCTGAGTTCCAAAAATTATGCACCGGAAGGACGCGCTTCGTAGTTTTTTTTATTTTTTGTTAAATTTATACATTTATTTTTTAACATTAAATCGTTACAAGATAACATCTTTACAACAAAACATGAACAGAATTGTAATTGTAAGCACTTCCTTCCGCAATCCGACGTGCCAGCGGAGCGACTGCCGAGTTAGCGGGCGCGCCGCCGCGTGTGTGAGACGCACAGCTGCTCGTGGCACCTCCTGTCATCCGCTGGGCGCGTGCAGCCTTCGACACTCGCGGAAGACGCATCTTGTCCCTGGTGTCCAGTGGATGGCTGGCGCGCGGCCGACCGGCGTATGGCCTGTGCGGCGTGTGGCAGTGTCTTGTTGGAGGGCGCCACTGCTGGCGATGTGAGCTTCCTCGCCTCGCCTCCGCCTCAGACGAGATGTTTGCGTAATTTGCAGTGCATCCGCACCATTCCTATCGCTGTCCCTGTCCCCGCCCCGTCCCGACTTGTCCCGACTTTGCTCGACTGCCGCTCGCTGCCGCTCGGGTCGTGGCCCATATAACAGCGCAAGCACAAGAAACGTCTGCAGGAGATGACGAGACGAGACGAAAGAATAAATTTATGATTACATATCGAAGTAGGAATTGTACACCGCTACACAACAACAGGCGCTGACGTATTTCAGAACATATCTGCCGATTCGTACTGTTTTGTCGTTTTCAAAGACTTCCTGGCGAACTTGGTTAGCACATTCTCCCTCAAACTGAGATATTTACTGCAATTTCATACCTTATGGTCATTACAGTAGTTTAAAATGCTTAAGGAAGTATCTTTGTCACTTCAGAAAGGTCGTATGGAAACAGGGCTGGCAGGGGTGGCTGTATATAAAAAAACAAGTAAATAAAGGGCGGCCAACAGCACCCGGTGTTCCCAGGCGGTCACCCATCCAAGTACTAACCGGGCCCGATGTTGCTTAACTTCGGTGATCGGACGAGAACCGGTGTAGTCAACATGGTATGGCCGTTGGCGCCCGTAAAATGTAGGCGCACGGCAGAATTCGCATTCGGTTCTTATCCCAAGACACACAAAATCATACTTTTCGGTCGAACTCAGGCGCATTATTTGTTATTGACAAATCGTCGGGTTAGCGCGAATGCAATCCTGAGTTCCAAAAATTATGCACCGGAAGGACGCGCTTCGTAGTTTTTTTTATTTTTTGTTAAATTTATACATTTATTTTTTAACATTAAATCGTTACAAGATAACATCTTTACAACAAAACATGAACAGAATTGTAATTGTAAGCACTTCCTTCCGCAATCCGACGTGCCAGCGGAGCGACTGCCGAGTTAGCGGGCGCGCCGCCGCGTGTGTGAGACGCACAGCTGCTCGTGGCACCTCCTGTCATCCGCTGGGCGCGTGCAGCCTTCGACACTCGCGGAAGACGCATCTTGTCCCTGGTGTCCAGTGGATGGCTGGCGCGCGGCCGACCGGCGTATGGCCTGTGCGGCGTGTGGCAGTGTCTTGTTGGAGGGCGCCACTGCTGGCGATGTGAGCTTCCTCGCCTCGCCTCCGCCTCAGACGAGATGTTTGCGTAATTTGCAGTGCATCCGCACCATTCCTATCGCTGTCCCTGTCCCCGCCCCGTCCCGACTTGTCCCGACTTTGCTCGACTGCCGCTCGCTGCCGCTCGGGTCGTGGCCCATATAACAGCGCAAGCACAAGAAACGTCTGCAGGAGATGACGAGACGAGACGAAAGAATAAATTTATGATTACATATCGAAGTAGGAATTGTACACCGCTACACAACAACAGGCGCTGACGTATTTCAGAACATATCTGCCGATTCGTACTGTTTTGTCGTTTTCAAAGACTTCCTGGCGAACTTGGTTAGCACATTCTCCCTCAAACTGAGATATTTACTGCAATTTCATACCTTATGGTCATTACAGTAGTTTAAAATGCTTAAGGAAGTATCTTTGTCACTTCAGAAAGGTCGTATGGAAACAGGGCTGGCAGGGGTGGCTGTATATAAAAAAACAAGTAAATAAAGGGCGGCCAACAGCACCCGGTGTTCCCAGGCGGTCACCCATCCAAGTACTAACCGGGCCCGATGTTGCTTAACTTCGGTGATCGGACGAGAACCGGTGTAGTCAACATGGTATGGCCGTTGGCGCCCGTAAAATGTAGGCGCACGGCAGAATTCGCATTCGGTTCTTATCCCAAGACACACAAAATCATACTTTTCGGTCGAACTCAGGCGCATTATTTGTTATTGACAAATCGTCGGGTTAGCGCGAATGCAATCCTGAGTTCCAAAAATTATGCACCGGAAGGACGCGCTTCGTAGTTTTTTTTATTTTTTGTTAAATTTATACATTTATTTTTTAACATTAAATCGTTACAAGATAACATCTTTACAACAAAACATGAACAGAATTGTAATTGTAAGCACTTCCTTCCGCAATCCGACGTGCCAGCGGAGCGACTGCCGAGTTAGCGGGCGCGCCGCCGCGTGTGTGAGACGCACAGCTGCTCGTGGCACCTCCTGTCATCCGCTGGGCGCGTGCAGCCTTCGACACTCGCGGAAGACGCATCTTGTCCCTGGTGTCCAGTGGATGGCTGGCGCGCGGCCGACCGGCGTATGGCCTGTGCGGCGTGTGGCAGTGTCTTGTTGGAGGGCGCCACTGCTGGCGATGTGAGCTTCCTCGCCTCGCCTCCGCCTCAGACGAGATGTTTGCGTAATTTGCAGTGCATCCGCACCATTCCTATCGCTGTCCCTGTCCCCGCCCCGTCCCGACTTGTCCCGACTTTGCTCGACTGCCGCTCGCTGCCGCTCGGGTCGTGGCCCATATAACAGCGCAAGCACAAGAAACGTCTGCAGGAGATGACGAGACGAGACGAAAGAATAAATTTATGATTACATATCGAAGTAGGAATTGTACACCGCTACACAACAACAGGCGCTGACGTATTTCAGAACATATCTGCCGATTCGTACTGTTTTGTCGTTTTCAAAGACTTCCTGGCGAACTTGGTTAGCACATTCTCCCTCAAACTGAGATATTTACTGCAATTTCATACCTTATGGTCATTACAGTAGTTTAAAATGCTTAAGGAAGTATCTTTGTCACTTCAGAAAGGTCGTATGGAAACAGGGCTGGCAGGGGTGGCTGTATATAAAAAAACAAGTAAATAAAGGGCGGCCAACAGCACCCGGTGTTCCCAGGCGGTCACCCATCCAAGTACTAACCGGGCCCGATGTTGCTTAACTTCGGTGATCGGACGAGAACCGGTGTAGTCAACATGGTATGGCCGTTGGCGCCCGTAAAATGTAGGCGCACGGCAGAATTCGCATTCGGTTCTTATCCCAAGACACACAAAATCATACTTTTCGGTCGAACTCAGGCGCATTATTTGTTATTGACAAATCGTCGGGTTAGCGCGAATGCAATCCTGAGTTCCAAAAATTATGCACCGGAAGGACGCGCTTCGTAGTTTTTTTTATTTTTTGTTAAATTTATACATTTATTTTTTAACATTAAATCGTTACAAGATAACATCTTTACAACAAAACATGAACAGAATTGTAATTGTAAGCACTTCCTTCCGCAATCCGACGTGCCAGCGGAGCGACTGCCGAGTTAGCGGGCGCGCCGCCGCGTGTGTGAGACGCACAGCTGCTCGTGGCACCTCCTGTCATCCGCTGGGCGCGTGCAGCCTTCGACACTCGCGGAAGACGCATCTTGTCCCTGGTGTCCAGTGGATGGCTGGCGCGCGGCCGACCGGCGTATGGCCTGTGCGGCGTGTGGCAGTGTCTTGTTGGAGGGCGCCACTGCTGGCGATGTGAGCTTCCTCGCCTCGCCTCCGCCTCAGACGAGATGTTTGCGTAATTTGCAGTGCATCCGCACCATTCCTATCGCTGTCCCTGTCCCCGCCCCGTCCCGACTTGTCCCGACTTTGCTCGACTGCCGCTCGCTGCCGCTCGGGTCGTGGCCCATATAACAGCGCAAGCACAAGAAACGTCTGCAGGAGATGACGAGACGAGACGAAAGAATAAATTTATGATTACATATCGAAGTAGGAATTGTACACCGCTACACAACAACAGGCGCTGACGTATTTCAGAACATATCTGCCGATTCGTACTGTTTTGTCGTTTTCAAAGACTTCCTGGCGAACTTGGTTAGCACATTCTCCCTCAAACTGAGATATTTACTGCAATTTCATACCTTATGGTCATTACAGTAGTTTAAAATGCTTAAGGAAGTATCTTTGTCACTTCAGAAAGGTCGTATGGAAACAGGGCTGGCAGGGGTGGCTGTATATAAAAAAACAAGTAAATAAAGGGCGGCCAACAGCACCCGGTGTTCCCAGGCGGTCACCCATCCAAGTACTAACCGGGCCCGATGTTGCTTAACTTCGGTGATCGGACGAGAACCGGTGTAGTCAACATGGTATGGCCGTTGGCGCCCGTAAAATGTAGGCGCACGGCAGAATTCGCATTCGGTTCTTATCCCAAGACACACAAAATCATACTTTTCGGTCGAACTCAGGCGCATTATTTGTTATTGACAAATCGTCGGGTTAGCGCGAATGCAATCCTGAGTTCCAAAAATTATGCACCGGAAGGACGCGCTTCGTAGTTTTTTTTATTTTTTGTTAAATTTATACATTTATTTTTTAACATTAAATCGTTACAAGATAACATCTTTACAACAAAACATGAACAGAATTGTAATTGTAAGCACTTCCTTCCGCAATCCGACGTGCCAGCGGAGCGACTGCCGAGTTAGCGGGCGCGCCGCCGCGTGTGTGAGACGCACAGCTGCTCGTGGCACCTCCTGTCATCCGCTGGGCGCGTGCAGCCTTCGACACTCGCGGAAGACGCATCTTGTCCCTGGTGTCCAGTGGATGGCTGGCGCGCGGCCGACCGGCGTATGGCCTGTGCGGCGTGTGGCAGTGTCTTGTTGGAGGGCGCCACTGCTGGCGATGTGAGCTTCCTCGCCTCGCCTCCGCCTCAGACGAGATGTTTGCGTAATTTGCAGTGCATCCGCACCATTCCTATCGCTGTCCCTGTCCCCGCCCCGTCCCGACTTGTCCCGACTTTGCTCGACTGCCGCTCGCTGCCGCTCGGGTCGTGGCCCATATAACAGCGCAAGCACAAGAAACGTCTGCAGGAGATGACGAGACGAGACGAAAGAATAAATTTATGATTACATATCGAAGTAGGAATTGTACACCGCTACACAACAACAGGCGCTGACGTATTTCAGAACATATCTGCCGATTCGTACTGTTTTGTCGTTTTCAAAGACTTCCTGGCGAACTTGGTTAGCACATTCTCCCTCAAACTGAGATATTTACTGCAATTTCATACCTTATGGTCATTACAGTAGTTTAAAATGCTTAAGGAAGTATCTTTGTCACTTCAGAAAGGTCGTATGGAAACAGGGCTGGCAGGGGTGGCTGTATATAAAAAAACAAGTAAATAAAGGGCGGCCAACAGCACCCGGTGTTCCCAGGCGGTCACCCATCCAAGTACTAACCGGGCCCGATGTTGCTTAACTTCGGTGATCGGACGAGAACCGGTGTAGTCAACATGGTATGGCCGTTGGCGCCCGTAAAATGTAGGCGCACGGCAGAATTCGCATTCGGTTCTTATCCCAAGACACACAAAATCATACTTTTCGGTCGAACTCAGGCGCATTATTTGTTATTGACAAATCGTCGGGTTAGCGCGAATGCAATCCTGAGTTCCAAAAATTATGCACCGGAAGGACGCGCTTCGTAGTTTTTTTTATTTTTTGTTAAATTTATACATTTATTTTTTAACATTAAATCGTTACAAGATAACATCTTTACAACAAAACATGAACAGAATTGTAATTGTAAGCACTTCCTTCCGCAATCCGACGTGCCAGCGGAGCGACTGCCGAGTTAGCGGGCGCGCCGCCGCGTGTGTGAGACGCACAGCTGCTCGTGGCACCTCCTGTCATCCGCTGGGCGCGTGCAGCCTTCGACACTCGCGGAAGACGCATCTTGTCCCTGGTGTCCAGTGGATGGCTGGCGCGCGGCCGACCGGCGTATGGCCTGTGCGGCGTGTGGCAGTGTCTTGTTGGAGGGCGCCACTGCTGGCGATGTGAGCTTCCTCGCCTCGCCTCCGCCTCAGACGAGATGTTTGCGTAATTTGCAGTGCATCCGCACCATTCCTATCGCTGTCCCTGTCCCCGCCCCGTCCCGACTTGTCCCGACTTTGCTCGACTGCCGCTCGCTGCCGCTCGGGTCGTGGCCCATATAACAGCGCAAGCACAAGAAACGTCTGCAGGAGATGACGAGACGAGACGAAAGAATAAATTTATGATTACATATCGAAGTAGGAATTGTACACCGCTACACAACAACAGGCGCTGACGTATTTCAGAACATATCTGCCGATTCGTACTGTTTTGTCGTTTTCAAAGACTTCCTGGCGAACTTGGTTAGCACATTCTCCCTCAAACTGAGATATTTACTGCAATTTCATACCTTATGGTCATTACAGTAGTTTAAAATGCTTAAGGAAGTATCTTTGTCACTTCAGAAAGGTCGTATGGAAACAGGGCTGGCAGGGGTGGCTGTATATAAAAAAACAAGTAAATAAAGGGCGGCCAACAGCACCCGGTGTTCCCAGGCGGTCACCCATCCAAGTACTAACCGGGCCCGATGTTGCTTAACTTCGGTGATCGGACGAGAACCGGTGTAGTCAACATGGTATGGCCGTTGGCGCCCGTAAAATGTAGGCGCACGGCAGAATTCGCATTCGGTTCTTATCCCAAGACACACAAAATCATACTTTTCGGTCGAACTCAGGCGCATTATTTGTTATTGACAAATCGTCGGGTTAGCGCGAATGCAATCCTGAGTTCCAAAAATTATGCACCGGAAGGACGCGCTTCGTAGTTTTTTTTATTTTTTGTTAAATTTATACATTTATTTTTTAACATTAAATCGTTACAAGATAACATCTTTACAACAAAACATGAACAGAATTGTAATTGTAAGCACTTCCTTCCGCAATCCGACGTGCCAGCGGAGCGACTGCCGAGTTAGCGGGCGCGCCGCCGCGTGTGTGAGACGCACAGCTGCTCGTGGCACCTCCTGTCATCCGCTGGGCGCGTGCAGCCTTCGACACTCGCGGAAGACGCATCTTGTCCCTGGTGTCCAGTGGATGGCTGGCGCGCGGCCGACCGGCGTATGGCCTGTGCGGCGTGTGGCAGTGTCTTGTTGGAGGGCGCCACTGCTGGCGATGTGAGCTTCCTCGCCTCGCCTCCGCCTCAGACGAGATGTTTGCGTAATTTGCAGTGCATCCGCACCATTCCTATCGCTGTCCCTGTCCCCGCCCCGTCCCGACTTGTCCCGACTTTGCTCGACTGCCGCTCGCTGCCGCTCGGGTCGTGGCCCATATAACAGCGCAAGCACAAGAAACGTCTGCAGGAGATGACGAGACGAGACGAAAGAATAAATTTATGATTACATATCGAAGTAGGAATTGTACACCGCTACACAACAACAGGCGCTGACGTATTTCAGAACATATCTGCCGATTCGTACTGTTTTGTCGTTTTCAAAGACTTCCTGGCGAACTTGGTTAGCACATTCTCCCTCAAACTGAGATATTTACTGCAATTTCATACCTTATGGTCATTACAGTAGTTTAAAATGCTTAAGGAAGTATCTTTGTCACTTCAGAAAGGTCGTATGGAAACAGGGCTGGCAGGGGTGGCTGTATATAAAAAAACAAGTAAATAAAGGGCGGCCAACAGCACCCGGTGTTCCCAGGCGGTCACCCATCCAAGTACTAACCGGGCCCGATGTTGCTTAACTTCGGTGATCGGACGAGAACCGGTGTAGTCAACATGGTATGGCCGTTGGCGCCCGTAAAATGTAGGCGCACGGCAGAATTCGCATTCGGTTCTTATCCCAAGACACACAAAATCATACTTTTCGGTCGAACTCAGGCGCATTATTTGTTATTGACAAATCGTCGGGTTAGCGCGAATGCAATCCTGAGTTCCAAAAATTATGCACCGGAAGGACGCGCTTCGTAGTTTTTTTTATTTTTTGTTAAATTTATACATTTATTTTTTAACATTAAATCGTTACAAGATAACATCTTTACAACAAAACATGAACAGAATTGTAATTGTAAGCACTTCCTTCCGCAATCCGACGTGCCAGCGGAGCGACTGCCGAGTTAGCGGGCGCGCCGCCGCGTGTGTGAGACGCACAGCTGCTCGTGGCACCTCCTGTCATCCGCTGGGCGCGTGCAGCCTTCGACACTCGCGGAAGACGCATCTTGTCCCTGGTGTCCAGTGGATGGCTGGCGCGCGGCCGACCGGCGTATGGCCTGTGCGGCGTGTGGCAGTGTCTTGTTGGAGGGCGCCACTGCTGGCGATGTGAGCTTCCTCGCCTCGCCTCCGCCTCAGACGAGATGTTTGCGTAATTTGCAGTGCATCCGCACCATTCCTATCGCTGTCCCTGTCCCCGCCCCGTCCCGACTTGTCCCGACTTTGCTCGACTGCCGCTCGCTGCCGCTCGGGTCGTGGCCCATATAACAGCGCAAGCACAAGAAACGTCTGCAGGAGATGACGAGACGAGACGAAAGAATAAATTTATGATTACATATCGAAGTAGGAATTGTACACCGCTACACAACAACAGGCGCTGACGTATTTCAGAACATATCTGCCGATTCGTACTGTTTTGTCGTTTTCAAAGACTTCCTGGCGAACTTGGTTAGCACATTCTCCCTCAAACTGAGATATTTACTGCAATTTCATACCTTATGGTCATTACAGTAGTTTAAAATGCTTAAGGAAGTATCTTTGTCACTTCAGAAAGGTCGTATGGAAACAGGGCTGGCAGGGGTGGCTGTATATAAAAAAACAAGTAAATAAAGGGCGGCCAACAGCACCCGGTGTTCCCAGGCGGTCACCCATCCAAGTACTAACCGGGCCCGATGTTGCTTAACTTCGGTGATCGGACGAGAACCGGTGTAGTCAACATGGTATGGCCGTTGGCGCCCGTAAAATGTAGGCGCACGGCAGAATTCGCATTCGGTTCTTATCCCAAGACACACAAAATCATACTTTTCGGTCGAACTCAGGCGCATTATTTGTTATTGACAAATCGTCGGGTTAGCGCGAATGCAATCCTGAGTTCCAAAAATTATGCACCGGAAGGACGCGCTTCGTAGTTTTTTTTTATTTTTTGTTAAATTTATACATTTATTTTTTAACATTAAATCGTTACAAGATAACATCTTTACAACAAAACATGAACAGAATTGTAATTGTAAGCACTTCCTTCCGCAATCCGACGTGCCAGCGGAGCGACTGCCGAGTTAGCGGGCGCGCCGCCGCGTGTGTGAGACGCACAGCTGCTCGTGGCACCTCCTGTCATCCGCTGGGCGCGTGCAGCCTTCGACACTCGCGGAAGACGCATCTTGTCCCTGGTGTCCAGTGGATGGCTGGCGCGCGCGGCCGACCGGCGTATGGCCTGTGCGGCGTGTGGCAGTGTCTTGTTGGAGGGCGCCACTGCTGGCGATGTGAGCTTCCTCGCCTCGCCTCCGCCTCAGACGAGATGTTTGCGTAATTTGCAGTGCATCCGCACCATTCCTATCGCTGTCCCTGTCCCCGCCCCGTCCCGACTTGTCCCGACTTTGCTCGACTGCCGCTCGCTGCCGCTCGGGTCGTGGCCCATATAACAGCGCAAGCACAAGAAACGTCTGCAGGAGATGACGAGACGAGACGAAAGAATAAATTTATGATTACATATCGAAGTAGGAATTGTACACCGCTACACAACAACAGGCGCTGACGTATTTCAGAACATATCTGCCGATTCGTACTGTTTTGTCGTTTTCAAAGACTTCCTGGCGAACTTGGTTAGCACATTCTCCCTCAAACTGAGATATTTACTGCAATTTCATACCTTATGGTCATTACAGTAGTTTAAAATGCTTAAGGAAGTATCTTTGTCACTTCAGAAAGGTCGTATGGAAACAGGGCTGGCAGGGGTGGCTGTATATAAAAAAACAAGTAAATAAAGGGCGGCCAACAGCACCCGGTGTTCCCAGGCGGTCACCCATCCAAGTACTAACCGGGCCCGATGTTGCTTAACTTCGGTGATCGGACGAGAACCGGTGTAGTCAACATGGTATGGCCGTTGGCGCCCGTAAAATGTAGGCGCACGGCAGAATTCGCATTCGGTTCTTATCCCAAGACACACAAAATCATACTTTTCGGTCGAACTCAGGCGCATTATTTGTTATTGACAAATCGTCGGGTTAGCGCGAATGCAATCCTGAGTTCCAAAAATTATGCACCGGAAGGACGCGCTTCGTAGTTTTTTTTATTTTTTGTTAAATTTATACATTTATTTTTTAACATTAAATCGTTACAAGATAACATCTTTACAACAAAACATGAACAGAATTGTAATTGTAAGCACTTCCTTCCGCAATCCGACGTGCCAGCGGAGCGACTGCCGAGTTAGCGGGCGCGCCGCCGCGTGTGTGAGACGCACAGCTGCTCGTGGCACCTCCTGTCATCCGCTGGGCGCGTGCAGCCTTCGACACTCGCGGAAGACGCATCTTGTCCCTGGTGTCCAGTGGATGGCTGGCGCGCGGCCGACCGGCGTATGGCCTGTGCGGCGTGTGGCAGTGTCTTGTTGGAGGGCGCCACTGCTGGCGATGTGAGCTTCCTCGCCTCGCCTCCGCCTCAGACGAGATGTTTGCGTAATTTGCAGTGCATCCGCACCATTCCTATCGCTGTCCCTGTCCCCGCCCCGTCCCGACTTGTCCCGACTTTGCTCGACTGCCGCTCGCTGCCGCTCGGGTCGTGGCCCATATAACAGCGCAAGCACAAGAAACGTCTGCAGGAGATGACGAGACGAGACGAAAGAATAAATTTATGATTACATATCGAAGTAGGAATTGTACACCGCTACACAACAACAGGCGCTGACGTATTTCAGAACATATCTGCCGATTCGTACTGTTTTGTCGTTTTCAAAGACTTCCTGGCGAACTTGGTTAGCACATTCTCCCTCAAACTGAGATATTTACTGCAATTTCATACCTTATGGTCATTACAGTAGTTTAAAATGCTTAAGGAAGTATCTTTGTCACTTCAGAAAGGTCGTATGGAAACAGGGCTGGCAGGGGTGGCTGTATATAAAAAAACAAGTAAATAAAGGGCGGCCAACAGCACCCGGTGTTCCCAGGCGGTCACCCATCCAAGTACTAACCGGGCCCGATGTTGCTTAACTTCGGTGATCGGACGAGAACCGGTGTAGTCAACATGGTATGGCCGTTGGCGCCCGTAAAATGTAGGCGCACGGCAGAATTCGCATTCGGTTCTTATCCCAAGACACACAAAATCATACTTTTCGGTCGAACTCAGGCGCATTATTTGTTATTGACAAATCGTCGGGTTAGCGCGAATGCAATCCTGAGTTCCAAAAATTATGCACCGGAAGGACGCGCTTCGTAGTTTTTTTTTATTTTTTGTTAAATTTATACATTTATTTTTTAACATTAAATCGTTACAAGATAACATCTTTACAACAAAACATGAACAGAATTGTAATTGTAAGCACTTCCTTCCGCAATCCGACGTGCCAGCGGAGCGACTGCCGAGTTAGCGGGCGCGCCGCCGCGTGTGTGAGACGCACAGCTGCTCGTGGCACCTCCTGTCATCCGCTGGGCGCGTGCAGCCTTCGACACTCGCGGAAGACGCATCTTGTCCCTGGTGTCCAGTGGATGGCTGGCGCGCGGCCGACCGGCGTATGGCCTGTGCGGCGTGTGGCAGTGTCTTGTTGGAGGGCGCCACTGCTGGCGATGTGAGCTTCCTCGCCTCGCCTCCGCCTCAGACGAGATGTTTGCGTAATTTGCAGTGCATCCGCACCATTCCTATCGCTGTCCCTGTCCCCGCCCCGTCCCGACTTGTCCCGACTTTGCTCGACTGCCGCTCGCTGCCGCTCGGGTCGTGGCCCATATAACAGCGCAAGCACAAGAAACGTCTGCAGGAGATGACGAGACGAGACGAAAGAATAAATTTATGATTACATATCGAAGTAGGAATTGTACACCGCTACACAACAACAGGCGCTGACGTATTTCAGAACATATCTGCCGATTCGTACTGTTTTGTCGTTTTCAAAGACTTCCTGGCGAACTTGGTTAGCACATTCTCCCTCAAACTGAGATATTTACTGCAATTTCATACCTTATGGTCATTACAGTAGTTTAAAATGCTTAAGGAAGTATCTTTGTCACTTCAGAAAGGTCGTATGGAAACAGGGCTGGCAGGGGTGGCTGTATATAAAAAAACAAGTAAATAAAGGGCGGCCAACAGCACCCGGTGTTCCCAGGCGGTCACCCATCCAAGTACTAACCGGGCCCGATGTTGCTTAACTTCGGTGATCGGACGAGAACCGGTGTAGTCAACATGGTATGGCCGTTGGCGCCCGTAAAATGTAGGCGCACGGCAGAATTCGCATTCGGTTCTTATCCCAAGACACACAAAATCATACTTTTCGGTCGAACTCAGGCGCATTATTTGTTATTGACAAATCGTCGGGTTAGCGCGAATGCAATCCTGAGTTCCAAAAATTATGCACCGGAAGGACGCGCTTCGTAGTTTTTTTTATTTTTTGTTAAATTTATACATTTATTTTTTAACATTAAATCGTTACAAGATAACATCTTTACAACAAAACATGAACAGAATTGTAATTGTAAGCACTTCCTTCCGCAATCCGACGTGCCAGCGGAGCGACTGCCGAGTTAGCGGGCGCGCCGCCGCGTGTGTGAGACGCACAGCTGCTCGTGGCACCTCCTGTCATCCGCTGGGCGCGTGCAGCCTTCGACACTCGCGGAAGACGCATCTTGTCCCTGGTGTCCAGTGGATGGCTGGCGCGCGGCCGACCGGCGTATGGCCTGTGCGGCGTGTGGCAGTGTCTTGTTGGAGGGCGCCACTGCTGGCGATGTGAGCTTCCTCGCCTCGCCTCCGCCTCAGACGAGATGTTTGCGTAATTTGCAGTGCATCCGCACCATTCCTATCGCTGTCCCTGTCCCCGCCCCGTCCCGACTTGTCCCGACTTTGCTCGACTGCCGCTCGCTGCCGCTCGGGTCGTGGCCCATATAACAGCGCAAGCACAAGAAACGTCTGCAGGAGATGACGAGACGAGACGAAAGAATAAATTTATGATTACATATCGAAGTAGGAATTGTACACCGCTACACAACAACAGGCGCTGACGTATTTCAGAACATATCTGCCGATTCGTACTGTTTTGTCGTTTTCAAAGACTTCCTGGCGAACTTGGTTAGCACATTCTCCCTCAAACTGAGATATTTACTGCAATTTCATACCTTATGGTCATTACAGTAGTTTAAAATGCTTAAGGAAGTATCTTTGTCACTTCAGAAAGGTCGTATGGAAACAGGGCTGGCAGGGGTGGCTGTATATAAAAAAACAAGTAAATAAAGGGCGGCCAACAGCACCCGGTGTTCCCAGGCGGTCACCCATCCAAGTACTAACCGGGCCCGATGTTGCTTAACTTCGGTGATCGGACGAGAACCGGTGTAGTCAACATGGTATGGCCGTTGGCGCCCGTAAAATGTAGGCGCACGGCAGAATTCGCATTCGGTTCTTATCCCAAGACACACAAAATCATACTTTTCGGTCGAACTCAGGCGCATTATTTGTTATTGACAAATCGTCGGGTTAGCGCGAATGCAATCCTGAGTTCCAAAAATTATGCACCGGAAGGACGCGCTTCGTAGTTTTTTTTATTTTTTGTTAAATTTATACATTTATTTTTTAACATTAAATCGTTACAAGATAACATCTTTACAACAAAACATGAACAGAATTGTAATTGTAAGCACTTCCTTCCGCAATCCGACGTGCCAGCGGAGCGACTGCCGAGTTAGCGGGCGCGCCGCCGCGTGTGTGAGACGCACAGCTGCTCGTGGCACCTCCTGTCATCCGCTGGGCGCGTGCAGCCTTCGACACTCGCGGAAGACGCATCTTGTCCCTGGTGTCCAGTGGATGGCTGGCGCGCGGCCGACCGGCGTATGGCCTGTGCGGCGTGTGGCAGTGTCTTGTTGGAGGGCGCCACTGCTGGCGATGTGAGCTTCCTCGCCTCGCCTCCGCCTCAGACGAGATGTTTGCGTAATTTGCAGTGCATCCGCACCATTCCTATCGCTGTCCCTGTCCCCGCCCCGTCCCGACTTGTCCCGACTTTGCTCGACTGCCGCTCGCTGCCGCTCGGGTCGTGGCCCATATAACAGCGCAAGCACAAGAAACGTCTGCAGGAGATGACGAGACGAGACGAAAGAATAAATTTATGATTACATATCGAAGTAGGAATTGTACACCGCTACACAACAACAGGCGCTGACGTATTTCAGAACATATCTGCCGATTCGTACTGTTTTGTCGTTTTCAAAGACTTCCTGGCGAACTTGGTTAGCACATTCTCCCTCAAACTGAGATATTTACTGCAATTTCATACCTTATGGTCATTACAGTAGTTTAAAATGCTTAAGGAAGTATCTTTGTCACTTCAGAAAGGTCGTATGGAAACAGGGCTGGCAGGGGTGGCTGTATATAAAAAAACAAGTAAATAAAGGGCGGCCAACAGCACCCGGTGTTCCCAGGCGGTCACCCATCCAAGTACTAACCGGGCCCGATGTTGCTTAACTTCGGTGATCGGACGAGAACCGGTGTAGTCAACATGGTATGGCCGTTGGCGCCCGTAAAATGTAGGCGCACGGCAGAATTCGCATTCGGTTCTTATCCCAAGACACACAAAATCATACTTTTCGGTCGAACTCAGGCGCATTATTTGTTATTGACAAATCGTCGGGTTAGCGCGAATGCAATCCTGAGTTCCAAAAATTATGCACCGGAAGGACGCGCTTCGTAGTTTTTTTTTATTTTTTGTTAAATTTATACATTTATTTTTTAACATTAAATCGTTACAAGATAACATCTTTACAACAAAACATGAACAGAATTGTAATTGTAAGCACTTCCTTCCGCAATCCGACGTGCCAGCGGAGCGACTGCCGAGTTAGCGGGCGCGCCGCCGCGTGTGTGAGACGCACAGCTGCTCGTGGCACCTCCTGTCATCCGCTGGGCGCGTGCAGCCTTCGACACTCGCGGAAGACGCATCTTGTCCCTGGTGTCCAGTGGATGGCTGGCGCGCGGCCGACCGGCGTATGGCCTGTGCGGCGTGTGGCAGTGTCTTGTTGGAGGGCGCCACTGCTGGCGATGTGAGCTTCCTCGCCTCGCCTCCGCCTCAGACGAGATGTTTGCGTAATTTGCAGTGCCATCCGCACCATTCCTATCGCTGTCCCTGTCCCCGCCCCGTCCCGACTTGTCCCGACTTTGCTCGACTGCCGCTCGCTGCCGCTCGGGTCGTGGCCCATATAACAGCGCAAGCACAAGAAACGTCTGCAGGAGATGACGAGACGAGACGAAAGAATAAATTTATGATTACATATCGAAGTAGGAATTGTACACCGCTACACAACAACAGGCGCTGACGTATTTCAGAACATATCTGCCGATTCGTACTGTTTTGTCGTTTTCAAAGACTTCCTGGCGAACTTGGTTAGCACATTCTCCCTCAAACTGAGATATTTACTGCAATTTCATACCTTATGGTCATTACAGTAGTTTAAAATGCTTAAGGAAGTATCTTTGTCACTTCAGAAAGGTCGTATGGAAACAGGGCTGGCAGGGGTGGCTGTATATAAAAAAACAAGTAAATAAAGGGCGGCCAACAGCACCCGGTGTTCCCAGGCGGTCACCCATCCAAGTACTAACCGGGCCCGATGTTGCTTAACTTCGGTGATCGGACGAGAACCGGTGTAGTCAACATGGTATGGCCGTTGGCGCCCGTAAAATGTAGGCGCACGGCAGAATTCGCATTCGGTTCTTATCCCAAGACACACAAAATCATACTTTTCGGTCGAACTCAGGCGCATTATTTGTTATTGACAAATCGTCGGGTTAGCGCGAATGCAATCCTGAGTTCCAAAAATTATGCACCGGAAGGACGCGCTTCGTAGTTTTTTTTTATTTTTTGTTAAATTTATACATTTATTTTTTAACATTAAATCGTTACAAGATAACATCTTTACAACAAAACATGAACAGAATTGTAATTGTAAGCACTTCCTTCCGCAATCCGACGTGCCAGCGGAGCGACTGCCGAGTTAGCGGGCGCGCCGCCGCGTGTGTGAGACGCACAGCTGCTCGTGGCACCTCCTGTCATCCGCTGGGCGCGTGCAGCCTTCGACACTCGCGGAAGACGCATCTTGTCCCTGGTGTCCAGTGGATGGCTGGCGCGCGGCCGACGGCGTATGGCCTGTGCGGCGTGTGGCAGTGTCTTGTTGGAGGGCGCCACTGCTGGCGATGTGAGCTTCCTCGCCTCGCCTCCGCCTCAGACGAGATGTTTGCGTAATTTGCAGTGCATCCGCACCATTCCTATCGCTGTCCCTGTCCCGCCCCGTCCCGACTTGTCCCGACTTTGCTCGACTGCCGCTCGCTGCCGCTCGGGTCGTGGCCCATATAACAGCGCAAGCACAAGAAACGTCTGCAGGAGATGACGAGACGAGACGAAAGAATAAATTTATGATTACATATCGAAGTAGGAATTGTACACCGCTACACAACAACAGGCGCTGACGTATTTCAGAACATATCTGCCGATTCGTACTGTTTTGTCGTTTTCAAAGACTTCCTGGCGAACTTGGTTAGCACATTCTCCCTCAAACTGAGATATTTACTGCAATTTCATACCTTATGGTCATTACAGTAGTTTAAAATGCTTAAGGAAGTATCTTTGTCACTTCAGAAAGGTCGTATGGAAACAGGGCTGGCAGGGTGGCTGTATATAAAAAAACAAGTAAATAAAGGGCGGGCCAACAGCACCCGGTGTTCCCAGGCGGTCACCCATCCAAGTACTAACCGGGCCCGATGTTGCTTAACTTCGGTGATCGGACGAGAACCGGTGTAGTCAACATGGTATGGCCGTTGGCGCCCGTAAAATGTAGGCGCACGGCAGAATTCGCATTCGGTTCTTATCCCAAGACACACAAAATCATACTTTTCGGTCGAACTCAGGCGCATTATTTGTTATTGACAAATCGTCGGGTTAGCGCGAATGCAATCCTGAGTTCCAAAAATTATGCACCGGAAGGACGCGCTTCGTAGTTTTTTTTTATTTTTTGTTAAATTTATACATTTATTTTTTAACATTAAATCGTTACAAGATAACATCTTTACAACAAAACATGAACAGAATTGTAATTGTAAGCACTTCCTTCCGCAATCCGACGTGCCAGCGGAGCGACTGCCGAGTTAGCGGGCGCGCCGCCGCGTGTGTGAGACGCACAGCTGCTCGTGGCACCTCCTGTCATCCGCTGGGCGCGTGCAGCCTTCGACACTCGCGGAAGACGCATCTTGTCCCTGGTGTCCAGTGGATGGCTGGCGCGCGGCCGACCGGCGTATGGCCTGTGCGGCGTGTGGCAGTGTCTTGTTGGAGGGCGCCACTGCTGGCGATGTGAGCTTCCTCGCCTCGCCTCCGCCTCAGACGAGATGTTTGCGTAATTTGCAGTGCATCCGCACCATTCCTATCGCTGTCCCTGTCCCCGCCCCGTCCCGACTTGTCCCGACTTTGCTCGACTGCCGCTCGCTGCCGCTCGGGTCGTGGCCCATATAACAGCGCAAGCACAAGAAACGTCTGCAGGAGATGACGAGACGAGACGAAAGAATAAATTTATGATTACATATCGAAGTAGGAATTGTACACCGCTACACAACAACAGGCGCTGACGTATTTCAGAACATATCTGCCGATTCGTACTGTTTTGTCGTTTTCAAAGACTTCCTGGCGAACTTGGTTAGCACATTCTCCCTCAAACTGAGATATTTACTGCAATTTCATACCTTATGGTCATTACAGTAGTTTAAAATGCTTAAGGAAGTATCTTTGTCACTTCAGAAAGGTCGTATGGAAACAGGGCTGGCAGGGGTGGCTGTATATAAAAAAACAAGTAAATAAAGGGCGGCCAACAGCACCCGGTGTTCCCAGGCGGTCACCCATCCAAGTACTAACCGGGCCCGATGTTGCTTAACTTCGGTGATCGGACGAGAACCGGTGTAGTCAACATGGTATGGCCGTTGGCGCCCGTAAAATGTAGGCGCACGGCAGAATTCGCATTCGGTTCTTATCCCAAGACACACAAAATCATACTTTTCGGTCGAACTCAGGCGCATTATTTGTTATTGACAAATCGTCGGGTTAGCGCGAATGCAATCCTGAGTTCCAAAAATTATGCACCGGAAGGACGCGCTTCGTAGTTTTTTTTATTTTTTGTTAAATTTATACATTTATTTTTTAACATTAAATCGTTACAAGATAACATCTTTACAACAAAACATGAACAGAATTGTAATTGTAAGCACTTCCTTCCGCAATCCGACGTGCCAGCGAGCGACTGCCGAGTTAGCGGGCGCGCCCGCCCGCGTGTGTGAGACGCACAGCTGCTCGTGGCACCTCCTGTCATCCGCTGGGCGCGTGCAGCCTTCGACACTCGCGGAAGACGCATCTTGTCCCTGGTGTCCAGTGGATGGCTGGCGCGCGGCCGACCGGCGTATGGCCTGTGCGGCGTGTGGCAGTGTCTTGTTGGAGGGCGCCACTGCTGGCGATGTGAGCTTCCTCGCCTCGCCTCCGCCTCAGACGAGATGTTTGCGTAATTTGCAGTGCATCCGCACCATTCCTATCGCTGTCCCTGTCCCCGCCCGTCCCGACTTGTCCCGACTTTGCTCGACTGCCGCTCGCTGCCGCTCGGGTCGTGGCCCATATAACAGCGCAAGCACAAGAAACGTCTGCAGGAGATGACGAGACGAGACGAAAGAATAAATTTATGATTACATATCGAAGTAGGAATTGTACACCGCTACACAACAACAGGCGCTGACGTATTTCAGAACATATCTGCCGATTCGTACTGTTTTGTCGTTTTCAAAGACTTCCTGGCGAACTTGGTTAGCACATTCTCCCTCAAACTGAGATATTTACTGCAATTTCATACCTTATGGTCATTACAGTAGTTTAAAATGCTTAAGGAAGTATCTTTGTCACTTCAGAAAGGTCGTATGGAAACAGGGCTGGCAGGGGTGGCTGTATATAAAAAAACAAGTAAATAAAGGGCGGCCAACAGCACCCGGTGTTCCCAGGCGGTCACCCATCCAAGTACTAACCGGGCCGATGTTGCTTAACTTCGGTGATCGACGAGAACCGGTGTAGTCAACATGGTATGGCCGTTGGCGCCCGTAAAATGTAGGCGCACGGCAGAATTCGCATTCGGTT